>NC_087066.1:18743876-19027295 GCF_963678635.1 Symsagittifera roscoffensis | reverse complement strand
CCCACCCACAAAAAATACTTTCAACCGCTGAAACTAGTACGTAATCAAATATAAAAGATTACACATATTATTCATCTACACAGAACACTATAAAAATCAATTCTTAATTTTAAAATTGCATTTCTGAAAGAAAATGTAATAAAAAGCTATAACGAAAGCTTTGACTACCAATTATTTGTTGAAAAAGTTTGTTACAAACTCGACTTCAAGATTGAATATTAAGCTTTCCTAAACTAATGGATTTTTTAATGATTTATGTCTTTTACAAATGAAAATGTAAGTCTTCACAATTCTCGCCCCAGAACCCAAAGTCTTCACTCCTGCTGGGCGTTCCTT
This sequence comes from Symsagittifera roscoffensis, assembly GCF_963678635.1. Lineage (NCBI taxonomy): Eukaryota > Metazoa > Xenacoelomorpha > Acoela > Convolutidae > Symsagittifera > Symsagittifera roscoffensis. The sequence goes on along the minus strand of NC_087066.1, from coordinate 19,026,959 downwards.
CCTGACCCTGCCGTCCAACCCGCTTCCAAAATGCAACAGTCATCTTCTGCACCCTATCTGGTCAATAAGTTGCCCTCAACATCTGCAGAAACCTGTCTGCTTTTGTGATGTGATTTTTTTCCAGCTGAAGGTAGACATCCGTAATCGACGAGAAACAAATCGAGTTTTGGCTCATCCTGAGCTCTGTTGAGATAACTTTTTCCAATAAGTCAGCCTCCAAAACTCTTTGATTCAATTAAGAAATTTAATCATTGGATTTTGTTCAGACTTTTTTATATCTTGGGTACAATATTAAGTTTGGAGTGTTGGCTGAGCTGTTAGATTAAATTCTTGGTCAATGTGTTATCTTTGACTGAAATGGTTCAATAATTATGAGAATTGGGGTCAATTCTTGCAGATGTGCACAAATATCAAAAACAAACATTTGAGAATCAAAATTAGTGTATTTACTTTTTCCGATGTTAACGCCCTACTGGAACCAGATCCAAACTAGATTTTATTATTGGTTATGATTTAGATATTTTATCCCGAGAAAATATTGAATACTAACCAATCATACTCCATCAAACTAACAACCCACTTATTTGTAAGTGCTGGAATTACAGAGAGATTTGAATTTAACTTAGAACTTAGTTGCTTTCTCCAAGAGACCTACTTGTAACAAAACCAGTATACTCTAGATCTATTGAGACTAGGAGATATAAGAGTAAGATTAAGATCGTATAAGAAGTTGCACGAATATATCCGGTCGAAAGTAAGATAGCGTGACGAGCAGACGGTGTACTCTATCTGAAATTACTCTATGAGCTGAGTAGACCTTAGAGCATAACTCACTTTATTTGCTGAAGTGTAGCATCCTAAAATATCTTAGTTTTTGTTAGCTGCGTCACATACATTGCAAAGAAGCATTACACTCCTTCCCAGTTCTTTGATGCCCTTTAGCGTCACAGGAGACAAACCAGGACATTTGTATCCATACGCATCCTCGCGTCTCCCACGCGTCTCCAGATACATCCCACGTAATAGTACATGTCACTAGATGACATCAGTGCAATTTTGAACGATTGGGATTTGAAGTTAACACATGCAATAGCCAAGAGTTCGGCTATCACACCTTTAGGTATTACATATGTTTAATAGATTGAAGATAGAGGACAAACACAATTTTGTCAAAAATTAACCGCAAATTTATTTGAAAAAGAAGATAACCCATGTACAAGAGAATTCCCAGTAGTAAAAATCAAAAGACAACCTATCGACCACTATCTAGAAGGAATATGTAACATCACACGACAATACGGAATTTATACCATAGAAATCAGTTCACCAAATACATTTCATGGTAGATATCTACTTTAAACAGACGATGTAGATATAGAATTTTCAAAAGTATTCACAGAATATATTAAAAATATACAACATCAAAACTCACAAAGCGCAAATTTAATATTCACTAACGATGTATATTCACTTATTTACAGCTATTTAACTATACTAGAACGAACAGAATCTCAAGGAGATTCACCAGTTCAAACGTCTAGACATACAACTGTGAGAAACGAAATAGCAAAATTCTCCAAATTTTTAAACACAATCCGTGAAAATTTAACAAGTAACGAAACCTCGCTACATGTAAAACACGATTTACAAAAAATCGTAGCATGGTTTATAACTGATTATTTCACACATAATATTGCTTTAATTGCACAAGCAAGAAAAAACTGTAGACCTCAAAGTACCAATGATGATACGGTCAATGCAGAGCAATCAGGTTATGTTTGGGACCCTCATTGGTCTCACCCACTATTTCTGAAAATCCCAGTAGACATCTCAAGTCAAGCAATTAGTACAATATCAATTCGGAAAGATTACGTAAAAGTATTTCCACTTACAACAGATGCAACACCTTTAAACTATAATTCATTCCTACCCGGTACACAAAATAAAAACGAAAAAAAAAACACACGACGAAATCAATCTAGACATCAAACACCTTATTATACATCTAATTTATTTCCATCAGACGATGAAGAACATTGTAATCATAATCATCAAAGATTTTCAAAACGATCATCAAAACCAAAGATCTCGTTCCTACAACATGGATCAACCAGATATTTTTGAACCAGATACACGAGAAGAACATATACGACAACCTAGAACAATTCAAACATCTCAAAAAAAAACTTTCAATCACAAACCCCAGTGAGTACACAACTTTATCAACCAACTCAAATGCGTAATGAAATTCCACTACCATATTAATTACAACAACATGAAATAACAAAAAGTCAGTTTACGAATTTTTCACAAAAGCCAAATGCCGCAGAATTACTTCAATTGACTATGAATCCTAACCTAATGGGAGGATAGTCAATATCATCAAATAAACCGCTAAGGGTATTCGCAGGGACAGACCCTGAATACTCTGATTACTAATCTTGAATATAGAATCTGAACCAGTAAATACGCTATTTCATCAAAATTGGATACATAGAAAAACAGCATTAACCCAGACCACACTTGATGGAGCATCCCAAAATTCGTTTTCAGTTTTACCTATAGATATGAAATCAGATTGGGAAGATTCACACAAGAATTTTCAAAAACGTTTGACTCTGAAAGAAACAAACATTAAACTCGTAGACTAACAAATTAAACGATTGAACAACTCTCAGTAAGAATCAAAACACTAGTCCAAAAAGCATATTCACTCAATACTCATGATAATAAAAATACAAACATGGCGGAAATCCTAATGATTCTAACACCTCAATTACGAAAACTAGCAATCAAAAAGAGAGCATCACATACTTCCTCAAGTCGAGAACCAGGTTTAAACTTTAGAAGACTAGCTGATAAAATAGAACAAGCAGAAACCACTATAAAATTAGAAGAAATAGAAAATATCAAGCTACAAAATGTAAATAATATTCAAACTACTACTACTACACAAACAAATAAATTACTAGAATCAGATACAGGTTTATCCGAAAAAAGTACGGAAATTTTAAATATATACGAGAAAAATCCAAACTTTAAAGGTGAACCATCGTTCAAAAAACGGCGTCACTTTTGCCGAACATACGGACATAGCATTGCTGAATGCAGACAAAAACAGCAAGACAATCAAAATAAACCACAAAAGTACTGAGAACCAAACAAATAATTTCACCAGTACATGAAAAAAGATCAACATTTACCTATTGAAAATATTCACAGTAGTAATAGGTCTGAAAAACCACTTCCAAACACAATCACTTCATGCACTCTAACTACAGAGGAAGATCACCAAACCAAACAAATTCACGGAATTTCTCACAAAACAGATATAGTCGATCAAATTGTCGAAATAATCAGTATCGAAAGAACTATTCACGTGCAAGTTCAAACCGACCAGATTATTCGTTTGAAACCAGTTCCCATTCACACTCTAGGAATAGGCACTATTCCAATGATAGATCAAGAAACTCCCCGTACAAAAGAAGTATGAATTATTCCAACGATAGGAATAGAAGCTATTCAAATAATCGAAATCAACGATATCACAACAATAGATCACGAGATTAATCTAACAACAGATCAATTATCAAACTAGCAATCAAAAAGAGAGCATCACAGCCTTCCTCAAGTCGAGAACCAGGTTTAAACTTTAGAAGACTAGCTGATAAAATAGAACAAGCAGAAAACACTATGAAATTAGAAGAAATAGAAAATCTCAAGCCACAAAAAGTAAATAATATTCAAACTACTACTACTATACAAACAAATAAAATACTAGAATCAGAAACAGATTTATCCAAAAAAATTAAGGAAATTTTAAATATATACGAGAAAAACCCAAACTTTAAAGGTAAACCATCGTTCAAAAAACGGCGTCACTTTTGCCAAACATACGGACATAGCATTACTGAATGCAGACAAAAACAGCAAGACAATCAAAACAAACCACAAAAGTACTGAGAACCAAACAAATCATTTCACCAGTACATGAAAAAAGATCAAAATTTACCTATTGAAAACATTCACAGTAGTAATAGGTCTGGAAAACCACTTCCAAACACAATCACTTCATGCACTCTAACTACAGAGGAAGATCACCAAACCAAAGAAATTCACGGAATTTCTCACAAAACAGATATAGTCGATCAAATAGTCGAAATAATTAGTATCGAAAGAACTATTCACGAGCAAGTTCAAACAGACCAGATTATTCGTTTGAAACCAGTTCCCATTCACACTCTAGGAATAGAAAATATTCCAATGATAGATCAAGAAACTCCTCGTACAAAAGAAGTATGAATTATTCCAACGATAGGAATAGAAGCTATTCAAATAATCGAAATAAACGATATCACAACAATAGATCACGAGATTAATCTAACAACAGATCAATTATCAAAGATCTGATTACAAAAACTATCAAAAGAGATCACGCGATAATCCACAAAATAGAAATTCGAACTATAACAAGAGACAAAGAAACTACTCTCAATCACCACATAGAAACAACACGCGTTATCCAGTTTCCCAAAAAAAAAATAGAAGCATTACACCAAAACATCAAAGACAAATCAATCAAATATAACCATTTGAAGAAGTCAATTCAGACCCTCTGGTATTGATACTACAGAAAGTACCGAATTGCAACTAAATCACATCAACAATGCGAAGCCTCAACTTTCTTTTAAATTATAACACAAAACCTAGAATTAATAACAAATCAATAGAGCAAATAGTAGAAGAAATAACGACATTATTCGAACCTATAAAAGAGTCTGTACCATGTTCTAGTACAAATCACATCTATCAAAACGTACCAAAAGAAACACCAAGAGAAAAAATTTGGACAATTCTATTCCTCTTAGAAAGTCCAAAAAAAAAAGAATTTCAACAAACAGATCTTGAACTTGATTTCTTATTAGATTCCAGAGCAGAATCAAAAATCACCAACATTCCTACCTGGAAGGAAATCAAAACATTGCGTCCAAAACTAATACCTTTGAAGACAGCCAGCAGACTAGCAACATCACAAGGCTCAACTTCAACCAACTACGGAAAAAATCAACTTTTCCTTGTTTCCACTAAAGCAATGGAACAAAAACAAACTCTTAAACAAACCATTTAAACAAACCTTCCATATCACAGATATAAAACACAAAATCCTCGGCATTCCATTTATAACTAGTATAACTAAATATAAACCTACTATCAGTATATTAGACAGCAGAATTAATATAAAAGATAAATATACAAGAATGCATAACACCGCCCTGATATTCTTTCAAAAAATGAACAAACAAACACCATTTTTACTTCAAAATTTTACCCTATTTACAATAAAGAATGAAAACATCTAAAACCACTCTCAGGTTACTTTTATGAATTCCCGATCAAACAAGTTCACCAATATGACAGAAGTCAAAATCGACAACATCTCTACATGCCTGACATTGAATTTAGTCCAAATCATAAATATTTTTGAGTAACAATTTCATCTGTCAAATACATGAAAAACTCAATTTCAGTCACCATTTCCTTACATGTCTACAAAAATTCACCGTATAAAATAACGCTACCTCTAGGAATTTTAGGATATTGTGAAACTAACGCAACAATTTCTCAAAAAAAGTAGTAGCGTATAGGGTAATTAATATATTTCAACTTTTAGATGTATGCCAGTCAACGAGTTTTGACGAAAAATTGTCAATAAATAAAATAATAAGTAAAGAAAAAAATACGGAGTACTTCACAAAAAAACCTTATTTAAAACCAACATTTAAAATATCAAATTATATGGAAGAACAACAAGAGTGCTCGACAATGTTCAATTTTCAACACTCTCAGATAACACAAAATGAATTTGAACAATTGGCCGATTTACTATTAAAATACCCAAAAGTTTATGCAACATCTAAATTTGACGTTGGAAAAATAAATTCACCACTACACCCAAGTTCGAAACTGGATGCGGTTTTCAAAAAACAAAGAGCAAGCAAAGTACCAAACCATTTACACGACAAAGTTAATAGATTACTTGACATACTTAAACATTTTGAAATCATTTCTGCAGTAAACAAAGAAGAACAGCCAAAATGAAACACATTTTTTAACCCTGTAATTATTCTAGACAAAGGAGAATCATCAAAATTAGTTCTAGATGCTAGATACCTCAATTCATTTATTGACGAATTTAAATGTAATTGGCACATTGAAACAATTCTAGTGTTTTTAACAAAAACAAACGGTAAATATTTCGCAACAGGAGACATGAATAGTGCTTCTAATCAACTGCCGTTAGATGAGCAATCACAACGATTAACACAATTTGTTATCGGAAATCAACAATATGAATTCAATAGATTATTCTATGGCATATCCATAGGACCAGCAGCTTTCTCAGCATTCATGAGTAAAGTTTTCAGACCACTCATACAAAGGAAAAATGCAATTACATATTTAGATAATGTTTTAATACAATCACAAACGAAAGAATAAGTTTTCGCAGTTCTAGAAAAAAATCATCAAATATTATAAAACGAAATCACGGAAGCAGTCCCAGATAAATCAAAGTTTTTCTTAACACGCGTAATACTTTTTGGACACATTATAGAAAGAAACACTATAACTCCACTAAAATCACACATAGATGCGATCCAAAAACTTCAACCATCATCTAACAAAAAAAACCAATAGTTTCTTGGAATGTTAAACTTCTTAAGTAAAAATGTTTATAAGATGCAGTCATACTTAAGACCATTCTATAACCTTCGTAAACAAGAAACAATTTTGAATGGACAACAGAACAACAAACTCGATTTGAAGAAATCAAAACATTTCTCACAGAACAAATTTCAAACACAATTCCAGATCCCAAAGAGCCATTTTATGCAATGTGCGATGCTTCAAACTTTGGCATCGGTGCAGCACTACTAAAATCTCACAATGGAACAAAAAAATGAATCTCGTTTCAGTAAATTCTCGTTTTTTTTACACAAGCTGATTTAAGACTCGCTACTCTTAATAGAGTATACACAGCTTTAAAAGATACTCTTACAGAGTAATATTTGGATCAATACTTGGATGGAAGCATCCAACAGTTTTATTTACAGATCATAAACATATTATATTTCTATTCACACAAAAATCAAATCCAAACCGTAGAGTTTACAGATTTTAATTAGTTTTAATGAAATTTCCCAACTTACACATAGTATGGACAGCAGGAAAAAACCTTGCACTGCCCGATACTCATAGTAGGAATACGCCATCTGAATTGCTAGCAAGAAAAACAACAGTTGAAACACCACAAAATATTGAAATCTTTCTTGCAAAAGATGAAACCTCACCACGATTAGAATGTAAATATGCTGTAAAAACTGACGTAGATCAATCACAAATAAACGATCTACAACACTTTCCACTATATTTGGAATGTCAAAATAACCACTATGAAGATGATTTGCTAAGTACATCTACAGTTAAACCAATCCCATAATCAAATTAGATCAAAAACAATACTCAGCAAAAGCAAATAAAAAAACAACCACATAAAAAAGACCTATTTCCTTTAGTAGAAAAAGAAAATCTAACTAAAAAATTAGTGGTATCAGCCCATTAAATAACGATTCAAAATACAAGATAAATCAAAATCTTAATCTTTGTAACCCACTTGACACAGTACCCTTATCAGAGATAGAAAAAGAAAATACTTTCCTACCATATACAGAAACAATTATACTAGATTTACTACAAAAACATCAAAACTCAAATTTTTGACCCAGTTATTGGACAATTAAAATTTTGGCTCAAATATAAAACTAAGCCAACCAAAGCTGATATCACAATTCTAGTAAACAAAACATTTCTTAGATTTTTCATAAAGTTTAAAAATACCTCTATAAACGAAAATACAGATATATTAGAATACAAAACACCTGATCTCAAAGTACCTTGCCTAAGTATGATGTTAATAACCGCATAGCCTACAAACTAAGGGACAGTCAAGATCAGAAAACATACTCCATTTTCATTCAAATTTTTTGTTTTCCAAATGCCCCAATTTGGATTGAAGTACTATGCAACGATTGCATAACATGCCAGTTAAATAATTCTTATCCAAATCAAAAACAAATTGCAGCAAAACAAGTAATATATTTTAATCATAAAATTTCATTTGACATCAAAGGACCAATATCACCATCCTCAGAAGGAAACTCATATATAATGGTCATTGTTGATGCATTTACACACTACGTAGCACTCAACCCAGTACCCCATTGTAATGCCTATTTTGCATATACAACACTCTACGAACACTGGATAGGAAAATTCGGATTACCCGAAATACTGGCTAAGACAATGGCACTGAATATATAAATAATGAAATTATCACACAATGCCACCAAATAATATGAAACATAAGCCACGTACATGTCATGCAGCTTGGACAAATGGATTAGCCAAAGGTATGAACCGTTCAGGAATATTTTAGATGAGTCGTTAATGGAAATGACACACGATATACTGGATGGTCAACAGTTGTAAAAAATTTTTCTTCATCCAATAAGTGTTAAATTACAACAACATTAGGAATGTCACCATACAAAATGGTATTTAACCAAAAACCCAGAAAACCGATAATGTTTACAGCAAATGCCTCTAAAAACACACAAGGCTATTGCCAACCGGATAAAGATTCACAATGTTATAATTTACCACTGCTTACCCACGATGAAGACCACTTTCATCACCCACAAATTTTAAAATTAGCTTCCGGTACACATACCGAATGGATTTTAAATAGAGATAAAAAGCACAATGAAATTTCTCGAAAAATCACAAAAAAATGTTACATTACAAAATATAAATACCCAAATCAATTCACGATTCGCACCAGCCACAGACTTAAAAGAAGGAACATTTGTTTTAATTCTAATCTTTATATCACAAAAAGGAATCACCAAAAAATTACAACCACTCCGAAAAGGACCCTACCAGATAATTGATAAACCCACTGATGTAACATACAAACGTATAGAACCGAACAAAAAGAAATTGTTCAACATCGAAACAATCTACTAACCTATTACCCAAAAGAGTACGCACTTCGCGAATTAACTCAATTATAATCTTTCACAGGATTAGAGATTATTCAAAACAATTCAGATGTTAAGCAAATGCGAAACGCTAACACATATCCAAATCCAAAACCACTCCGACAAAAAAATTATTTTACCAAGCAACTCTCAAATTAGAACCAAAACAGCTCAAAAAGAAAGAAAAAAAAAGAAAAATGATAGAAAAAAATCTACCACAGGATCAAAATGAAAAAATCTGAACATAGAGAATCATCACGACTTCAAAATCAGCCACGAAAAAATTGAATAAACATTCATTCCGCAATCTAAAATATTCAAGAATTTCAAAAACCAATTTAATTTTAATTCACATTTTCACCTCTTTAAAATCATTTTGAACATATTAATTTTTCTCAATTTCATGCTGAAAAACCAATTGAGCAAACCTAGTTCAAATTCATCCAAAAGAAATCTATCCGAATCATTACCTAATTTTAACAATACGACTTTGTTAGCCGACATATATTCGAGCGTATCTCTAACTATAACTTCAAGTTTCCAGGTCAAAAATAAGCAAACCGCTACAATCTGACAACTGGACTAAACAAAATCTCAATATTACAACACTCCCCATCAAATAGAACAATATCAACAAAAATTTCCCAACTCAGACCTCGAAAAACATCAGAGCAAAACATTAAATTAGCCTGAAGATCAAAATGCACAAGATCCTTTAGCCTAATCAACAAAAACCTTTTAGATACCCCCAATTATCCAATGAATAAAAACAAAACTAGGAAGAACTTTCCGACACCATAAAATTTCCCTCACTAAAAATTGACAAAATCTAACCCACTTGTCGAAAAACCGACCACACTCGAATTTAGCGTCAAAAAACAAAAAATATATCAACAGAACGAATCATTTCTTAAATGTTTCTTTCTGCGACGGTCAACAAATTTAAACAGCTATTTTCAAACATTTTTTTATAAAACTTTCTTTCATTTTAAAATTTTTTATAATATTTTTAGCCGATATCTTAGAAACTCAAATAATCCTCCTAAAATTTTTTTGCATCATTTTCCCAATCTTTTATTCTCTATTCCAATTCTATACAAACCTTGTCAAAATCCTTGATCACCTACACAGGTACGATATTTCAATGACTATTTAAATGTTTCAACACCTATTAAGAAGAACCCATGTTTTTCCTTTTTTCATAATTTTTCTCACATTTTTGACATCACTCATAATGACAATGTGCAAATGTATGAAACAACAATCATCACATTTGCATTAGCAACAATATTATTAATTCTTTTTATTGAAGAATATTACAACAAACATAAATTTCCTCGTAACGAATATACTTAGAAAATTTTCCAAAATTGCTAATCAACAACTCCCACCCCAGTCCCCACCGTTAACATCCCAATATACTCCAACAACGCCAACAACTGCTCAAAACTCCCAATCATCAACTCGCATTAATTTTCAAGACAATCCATACACCTTTGAAGAAAGACTAGCACGATTATCCGAACCACTAGAAACAGTTGTTTGTCACGCACCTTTGAGAGAACCACAATACAAAACAACATATAGCATATACATCCCTCTCCAACAAGGTCTTAATAGAGTACGACACATAAATCAAAACCAAAATACACTTGAAATAAATAGACAAATTGTTCATCTGAGACGAAACAGAAATTTTCAAACTCCCAGAGTTCGTTTTAACATACCTCATCGACACGAACACCAAATCCTTTAGACATTTCTAGTAGCACACTTCCAGATAATCCCCCAATTGCTTCACAACAAAGCACTTCAAATATACCATCAGACTACTTAGGTTTTACTCCCACATCGGAGCAAATTCGAGAAAACCCTTTTAATCCCCCAGCAGCTACAGAACGTCTTCCATATTGGACGAACACACTTACACTCAAGGTGAACCAAATTTAGTGAACGTCCCAATTGACGTTTCATCTGATACAACACTATCGACCTTACCAGAAACACTTTCCCTTCCCTCAACACCTTCTCTAAGTCAAATATCACCAACACCTTTCTCCTAAATTTTCCTACAAATCTGGATTTTCGATATCAAGAACAACCATCTAATAAGACACCCCTACGTAGCACCTCCTCCATTGTTTGGTCAACATCAAAAAAGTAGCATATTACACAACTGGGCACTAAACAGATTACAATATAAGCACTATATCCTCAAAGATATACACGAACATAACAGTAAGACTGAACGATGTCGTTCAACATCATTTCGCACTAGCATCTCCCAATATAACAATACCTCCCCTTTTTATAACAACGGAAACAATCTACAAGTTTGATAGATACACAAAAAGACAATTGGATACATAAATTTTTATAACCCATATTGAGGAATATCATACGCATGTATATTCTGAAGATAATCACTTTTCCAAACATTCTTTTTCTTCTTTTTTCCGAACCAAATCACAATCCTTCCCCTCGAGCAGGACCTCAAAATTTACTAGTCACACACTATGGTTGTGAAGAGAATGAATAAAAAACACTACATAAATATGGAATAAAACAAGTAACACAATGTGAATCCGAACCACAAGCTATAGAAACTACAAATAGTCTAGCTACATTGTACTCAAAAGCACGAGCTACAACACTAACAGGATAAAAATTCACAGCAACATTTTCCGAAAAGAAAGTACATTGTTCACAAAATTCAAAAGTAAATAAAAACAGATTAGATCACGGATCTTTCTATCAAAGCAATATCAAAAGACTTCTACATCTGAAACCTGAAGATTGTAAAAACGATATTCTCTGATTGAAAATAACATCAAACAAAAACAGAAAATTAGTAAACTTCCAAGTTTTCACAGATTCCGCACATCAAGAAGAACTTGAAAAAAACCAAGGCCACAACAGATTAGACGATAATTACCCATACAATGGCGCGCACGGAAGATTAACTTATGATCTTCATGATAAAAATTGGATACCACACATTGGAATAAACAACCCCCCAAACTGCAAAGCAGACACAAAAAATAAGGGATAACAAAAAATAATATTTTTCGATTGGAAAATACAAATTGAAAAAGTACAACTAACACAAGATCTAAACGATGACACTATAATTTACCAAGGAATCAGACTCCTTTGCAAAAATGACCAAGGATATTGTGGTCCTACTAATTAAACACAAGCAACAATTGTCTGGTTTCCTGAAGACAATTGTACCACATTTCAAGAAGCGAAAACACATGCCAGAATGATGAAACTGCATAAAAAATATTTTGTTGAATCCATCCCTTATGTAAATGTAAATCCTGGAAAAACCACATATAGCAATTAATAATTGAGAAATATTCACAATACAGAAAACAAATTAACATAATTCCAAATTTATCCAGAAACAGAACTAGCATGTAAATACAACAAACTACTCAATAAAACACAACATTACCTGCACCAAAAAGTATCACTTCCATATGTTTTTGAAGATAAACGATGCTATAACAGAATCCCTATATTCTACAAAAATAAAGTAGTTTTTGTTGATACACTCTCACAAAGAACTTATTTTTTTAGGATCAAGCAGTTCCAATTGAACAGAAAAAAGCCACATCGTTGTACAACTATATCCCGACGAAGATAAATATTATCTACTCACACCATATCCGATATTAACACAACCATTAAAAAAAATTTCATCTGAGAGTATTAGAGCCATTGCTTGCAACCCAAATTTCGATTTACAATCGATCGGCATAAACTCTAAATGAGACATACAACATCACAAGAATTTCAGGAACTACTTACAAAAAAGGACACAATACAAAGACAATCAATGGATCAAACTCTACGCAAACTTGCAGAAACAGCAGGCTTTTCAGATATTTACGCACAACACTATAGTGGATATTTTAAAAATTTTAAAGATTACATATATTTAAAAGGCGAAAAATATAGATCACTGGATATATCACCAAACAGTTTTTTTAGTTTTGTAATTTTGAAAAACGAACTTCTTGCCTTTCTAGATTGGCCCTATTACATCTTAGAAAGATTGACTATATTATACGCAATGTTTAATTTTATCGGATTTCTTTTCTCGCTTTTGAAAGAAATCTATAACACATATGCTATACGTACACAAGTAAACAGATAAGCAAGCGTAGCACTTATATTTTTTGCAGGATTTTTCAAAATTTTCTCTACATTAATAAATAAAATACTTTTAGACGCACAAATAAAAGAATACAATACAAAAATATCAAGTACACCAATTATATTTGACGAATCACAAAACAACACAAATGCAACACCCACAGCACCAATTTGGTATATCACCAAATTTACATCATAACCATCCATTATCATTAGTACCACGAGATTTTCAAAATTTAGCATTCACAGATATCATTTCTTCAAGACCTAAATCTACGCAAAGCCCAATTCACCATATAGTGAAACAACAATCCCAAAATGACGATACGTATGAGCAAAATATAGAACAACCCCACACCACAAATTTTCGTTCTCAGAACAACCAATTTCTTAGCCCAGGATGAGCTGCCAAGTTGGATCTGTTCACCGCTCAGTTTCCTACCCAGCCAATCTCCAAAACACTCTCCCCATCATCACAATTTTTGCTTTCCCTCCACCTGAATCATCTGATGTTAACACTTCATCCGGCTTGGATTCTGATACCGGATTCGAATATCACAGTTTACCACACACTTTCCACAAACCAAAATCTCAGACCTTGAAACCCCAGATGAATTCGATAACTCAGAACCCGGCTCATCTACCTTATCCCAACCCCCTTTTCAACCCATCCTCTCCCAAACCAGAAATTAATCTCCCTCAACTCCCTCTCATATTTTCCAAGTGACACCCACATATGTGAGACCCTCCACAAAAGAACGCTCCAACAACAGTTCCCCAGATGACACACAAACATCATATGAAGAAACAATCTAATAACACTTCAACAACAACAATAACAACTTTAAACCCTAACCATGCATCAACTATCATTATCCATAACATCATCAAACGCACCAACTCCCACACCCTCTTCAGTTTATACCCCTTCTCTAGCCCAATCTTCTATATCCAACCAATCATCATCCAGTACGAACCGCGCTGACAGAACATTCAAAAAGAAAATACCAAATCACCCATTTCCCTCTAAACCAGGAACAGCACGATTATACATTAATCACCCTAACATTAATTTACCCTCTTTCCCCAATATACATGTGCCTATTCCGACCATAACCACGGACAACCAAAACTATGTCGATGAGCATGTAATAATTCCCACACTCCATTGGACATCATTTTACGATTTCTCAAACCCACTTCGCTTATCACCAATTAACACACCACAAGAAATCGTAAAATATGAAAACGACCTACACCGACTAACCACAGCACTAAGTCCTCGACAATTCACACACGTAGGATACAAAAAAAAAACAAAAAAAATGTTCACCGCACCTCGAGATAAGGATTATTCTATCGAACATTACGACCATAACATCATCCGACCTAATCAAGATCAATTACTTGACGACGATAAGTTTGCTAACCCGCAACTAACAGAAAAGTTTTTCATCAGAACACCTTACATATTTACTCTCAGTTCTTTAGATAAAAACATGATCACATCATCTCAGAAGCACTATTATTACGCCAAATTTGACAATTTTTCACTAACCTTCCATTTCTTCACACCCAAAGAACGTGATTTGCATTGTTCACACGACATCATGTTGCGTGCTAAACAAACACACATCTACACTTGCTACAGATTTAAACAAAATCATTATGACTTGCATACACCATCACGACAACCTCGCCATAGTTATCAATTCCTTAACTCCAAATACACTTCACCGTTTTTTCTTAACTTCACGTAATGCATTAAAGATACTAACTTTCAAGGCATCCTCCGCAATTATGATCCCATCACCCAGATGTATATATTCTGTCCCCTAACCAAAACCTTCACTGTTGAAGAATCCCGCCCACTAATTGTCCCACATGAATTCCTACAACCCATCGAAGTCCCAATTCTAGAATTTATACATAATACTAAATACAATCACAAACTTTTTTAACCTCATTCAAAACACACCCTATGAACTTGCAGTTAGCTTCGAAGAACTTAAAACCATCAGAGCACTTCAATTGCTTTCAACTAAAAACATCTTTTGCATGTTAGCAAAATTACTAACAACATCTGAAGTCATGGATTTTCTCCATGGATTCTTCCCCGACAAATCGCAACGAATAAACCAGTAAAATTTCTCCCCAACAGTACTAAAATATTATATGAATTCTTTTCCCCAATGCAGTAAATCTAATTAAGATGAAAATAAGTTAATAATTTCAAACCCCACAAAGTAAAAAATTTGCAATTTTCACTAGTAAATTGATACAAAAGAAGCAGTACTAACCTTTTTGAAGACACTTCTTTAAAATATTCACTCGCCCAAATTCTATCCATAATCAGACTGCTCGCCCACGACGAATTGTTTGAAATAACGAATTTCAAGTTTTAACTTTCACTGATAACAACTCTAACCAGTCTTTAGAAGTTTCTAACTTTCCTTGAACTCAGTTGGAAAGGAATCATATAATTATCCAAACTAACCAACTCAGCTTACTAAACACCATAAACCACAGCCTAACAGAGCCCACGGTGCACAAACCGGATTAAAGCAGCCTAAGAACTGGATAATTTTTTCTTTTGAAGACTATTTATAAGTCCATAAAAGAACGAATAAAACACCAAAAAGTCGAAAAACAAACCCAAACCAAACAATTTTATTTTTGAGACAAACCAAAGAACAAAATGACCAAAAAGAACCAAAGGACACAACCAAAAGAACAAAATGAAAAATCAGTAATAAACACAACACAAAAGGTTAACACAAAACAGGACCCCACAAAAAACTAGCATGAAATCAGACCCTACACCTGGCATAACCCACCAGAAGGGACGTCCTGAGCATGTTCTAAAGCCGGCCCAACCCACCGTTCTAGAACCACGCTTTGTGGCCCAGTCCCAGTTTTGATGAGAGCTACTCAAGGGTGAGTAACTCTTTAATTAAAAAAAAACAAAACAAAAACGCTTTTGCGATGAGAACTAATATATGACCCCAACTAAAAACAGAATTAACAAAAATTTATTATGTAATAGATATAATGCAGTATATAGATCACACAAAGCCCAAGGACGAGCATCAAGAAACTAGACGACCCCATCACACTCAAACTACAGAATGGCTAAACACAACCGATATGCCGCCTACAATCACAACTCAAAGGATTTGAAGTACGACTTGGATTCAAAGTAAAGGATTTCCATTGAACCAGACCAAAGGCCACCTCGATATTCAAGTATACGTACACATCCGAGTTACAAGGCACCCCCTCCAAACTCAAGCTTCACGCCACTCCCAAACAAGATCGAAACACAGTTCTCTACCAAACAAAAACAAACGATCATCAGAAACCAATTAGAAATCAGATTGATTTCCAGAAAACAACAGCAACAGTTGGCGGTCGCAGTCGTTGTCGAATGACAATTCATATCGACGACTCCAGCTTCCTGGAGCAGACGGATAAAACATCCTTCTCCATGAACGGGACAGAAAGGAAGCTCGGCGACATACAAACGACCATCATCCACCCTCCATTACAGATGAGTGTCAAAGAACAAAAAACTCTGTAAAACCCGGATGGGTGGAAGCAGATCCAAACTAGATTTTATTATTGGTTATTATTTAGATGTTTTATCCCTATAAAATAATGAATACTAACCAATCATTCTCCATCAAACTAACAACCCACTCATTTGTAAGTCCTGAAGTTAACTGTAATTTCAGCACCAGAGAGATTTGAATTTAACTTAGAACTTAGTTGCTTTCTCCAAGAGACCGAATCATAACAAAACCAGTATACTCTAGATCTATTGAGACTAGGGGATAAAAGAGTAAGAATAAGATCGGTATTAGACTAAGAAGTTGCACGAATCTAACCGGCCGAAAATAAGATAGCGTGACGAGGAGACGGTTAACCTTATCTGAAATTACTCTATGAGTTAAACCTCAAACATAACTCACTATTATAAAACTTATTCTAACAAACTATTAAGAAACTTCTTCAATCATTCACTATCACTAGGACAAATTTATAGTTTAATTGGCTAACAGGATTACTTTTACTTGTTTAAACAGTAAAAAAAATCTAGGTTTTTACTATTGCGTTTTCCAATGAAAATTTATTCCAAAGCTTAGACAAAATGTTTTATCCATTTAGCTAAGTTTGGTTGAAAAGAAAAATTGTGTGTCAACGTGCTGCAGGAAAAGATGTTTAATGGAAAAGAACATGGTTATTAGAATGGATAAAAAAGTTTAAAACTAGTTGTTTGAAAGTTTTTAAAAAAATTTGGCTTGAAGAATGAATTCATAAAATTTACAAATGCTGACTTACATATATGTTCCCGATGATTTACATAATTGACAAAAATGTAGAGCTACTAATCAATAGTCAAGAGTGCAATATTTTCAACCCTTTTCATAGAATGTATGGATTATCAAGATCAATGTACTTTACTATGATATCAAAAACTAAGTTTGAAAACCGGAAATCTCAGCATAGGTTGCATGAGTCACCCAGATTAAGAGACTTTATCATATTATCTCAATAACTATTGATTTTTTGACAAACATATGAGATACAAAACCTTTTAGTAAGAAAATCTTCGTCTTAGGATATACGGCTCATCCAAATATAATTACATCATAATGTTGTTTCAAAAATTTTTCGTTCTTGACAAATGAATGACGATATAAATTGTTCCGAATCAAAAACAAAGGTTACGCGAGTGTTAACATAAATCAAAGGTATGAGTAGTATTGCTAACAAGCTATATAAAATAAGTTTTTTAAAAATTGACTTTTTGACTATTTAAGGAAGAGAAAAACTGCTCGACGTTAAAACGTGAAGTTCAATTTCAATTAACTCTCATCTTAGGATGTATGATTGATCCAGAACAAGCTACGTCCTCAGGTTAGCTTATTTTTTTTCGAATTGTGGACAAATTTATACTAAACCTAAGAGTAGAAACTATTATAATTTCATCGTAAGATGTATGAGTCATTCAGATAGAGATACATCATCATGTTTATTTTAAAAACTTTTAATTGTTTGAACATGCCTATGAAAATAAAAGCTAATCAGACTTGAGCTTTCAGCTTCAAATGTAGTCAAACATCTTCATAATGTATGACTCAACCAATTTAACTACATTACCATGTTAATTTTAAAAAATAGCTATTAAAACAAACTTACGGAGTGAAACTTTTTTCTGAAGCAAAAACTACATTCGATAAGTTCTTAAGTTTCATTATAGAATCATCCAGTTCGAGCTCTTTTTTTCTCGTTATTTGCTGGCGTAATTGAACACGTTGTTGTACTTAAGAAAAAAAAACATTCAAAATGTATATTTAATCTCAAAAATTGTGCGCTTTTGACTTAGGACATGTGAGTCATCCACGACAAGCTAAATCATCAGATTACCTCAAAAAATATTATGCATTTGGAAAAAATAATGTTTTTTTAAACATACTAGTTTTTTAAACACTCTAAGTTTGTTTTTCATATAAAAATCTAAATGACAGCCAAAAATCAAGAGACTATTACCATATGACCATCTTTTTAAATAAATTTAATTTTTGTCTTATTAAATATCTTTCAATTGGATACCAAGTTTTTTTTTAAATCCTAAGAAACTCTACGCTTCAAAATTAAAATCAACCTTTTTTAACACAGAGTTAAAAAAAAGCCACTATTTAACACTCAATTTATTGAGCAAAACAAAAGTTTTTTGAATTAGCGTAATGTACGATTAGTTGAATCAATTATGAGTAGTTTTGTGTCCAATATAACTAAAATATTCCAGCATGACTTAAAATGTGAACAAGCTAAAGAAAATTGCAGAGTTATCAGCAGTTTTAAAAGTCTAAAACAAAGTCAAATGTAAACACAAAAGCATGTTGAAAACATCCAAAAAAAAACAATTTTTACGCAAAGACATCTTTCATGAGATAGAATTGATTCTTCAATATTATAAAAAACTTATATTTTTTTTGATTTTGTTACTGTGGACTGTTTCCCATTAAGTAAGTTTCGACAGGTACGAAGAGATTCTAAGTAAAAATACTAAACAGATATTTTCAATGTTGAGTTATAACATATTTTTCCATGTATCTTAAACATAAATGCGATGTTTTTCTCAAAAAATTTTCGAGTAATTTCCAAACAATCTTCAAATTGGTCTCCGAAAAAATCATTGTTTCTCATTTTGCTCATTAAGATACAAAACCCTTCAAAGTTAATCATTTTGCGTTAAATACTCCTGGTTATTCAAAATGATACAGGAAAATGAAATCTTTTAAACATGATGCTTAAAATTTATTAGATGCATAATTAGGTTTCATTACACACTCGTATCTTCAATTTAGGTGCAACAAAAAGCTATACTTTTTATCATTCTACCTAAATGTTATTTTTGAGTTCTCAAAAATGAACAAAATATTTTTAGTTCTTTGATTTGTGTGAAATAAATTGATTTCATCTGAATGTCTGGTTTGAAAGAAAATAGACGCATGTTCTTCATCTGCCTGTTTGTTTTATGCAATTTTTTCTATATTGGAAATTTTATCCTAAGAAATCTTTAATTGGAACACCTTAAATTATCGAAAAGTTTTCCGAAAGTAATTAAATGAAAAAGCAATAAATTTCAAATTTATGACACAATTGTACATAAACTTAGTGAAAATTTTGTTGACAAGTTTTTTTTCTGATAGTAAGCATAGTAAGCAACGCCAGTCTACCCTCTCTTTCAGCAAATTCTCTATAATGAAAGTTTTTTGAGTGTTCATTTCACTTATTTTTAAAATATATTATGTTTTAGAATTCAACAACAGTTCGACAAACAATATCATTCTTCTATCATTTAAAAAACTTCTAGATAGATTGGACATAACATCAGAGGTTTTTCACTGAAGTATCTTTTCGTGAATTGTGTGATGAAACTTGAACAGTTTTCAGCATTGCATTTTAGTCTGAACAGTTTGTCTTTTCATAGTACTGACCAACAATTTGAAGTTTTTGAGCTAAAATGATAACGCTTGATAATGTGGTGGTCTCATACTTTTTATGATGGTAATGAACAAAAAATTTTAAAACTTTTTGGGGTTCTGAAAATTTTTTGTTATAAATAAAAAACCAGCAGTTTTTATGATTACTTAATATTCTTGTTTTTTTTAGTTGAACAGTTTTTCTTCAAAGTTTTCCCAAAAGTCAATCTTTTTCATTATAAAAAAATGGTGTAGCTGGATTAGATTACTCATACCTCCTATGATGCATGCCAAAAATTTGTACACCTGGTTTTTGGTTCTCGGACTTTTTATCCGCATCATTATTTTGTATCGTTATCCATACATCCTAAGTCGGAATTTCACAATTTACGAAATTCAGTTATTGATTCTGATCAATAATTCTCTAAATAGTATGTCAACGAAGTCAATCGTTTCAAGATAACAACGTGGTGAAGTGGTGAACCTGTACCTATATGACTCACTTTTTCTATGAAAAAACTTTGAAAAAGTTTCATTAAAAGGTTGAAACTTTAGATTCTTAGCTTCTTAAATTTGTTTTAAAAACAAGAACA
The DNA here is from genome assembly GCF_963678635.1 of Symsagittifera roscoffensis. Lineage (NCBI taxonomy): Eukaryota > Metazoa > Xenacoelomorpha > Acoela > Convolutidae > Symsagittifera > Symsagittifera roscoffensis. Next base: position 19,006,112 of record NC_087066.1, on the reverse strand, counting down.
TTCGAGATAACATAAAATAATTTACACTTTTCGAGAAAGCATAACCATAAGCTCGATCGTTGTTTTCAATATATCACTTGACAAATTTTAATAAACTCATACCTATACCTTGAGATAATTTGATTATGTAGCTGGATCAAAACAACTCATGAACCCTGCGATGATATATAAATAATTTTTTATTATTCAAATTCATATGATTTTGATTTATAGATTATTTAAAACAGTTTTCAATTCTAGAACAATTTTTTCCTAAGTTTAATTAAAACGCCAAATTTTCGAGATAACATAATGATGTATCATCACCTTATGGCTCATACAGCTCATGAGGAAATATAATAAGTTTTTCAGCCTTGTTTTTGAGTCTGATCACCTTTTGAAAACACATGAAAAGCAAAAAAAAACCAGCAATTATCGAGATAACCTGATTTCATTGCTTGACCTGGCCGACTCAAACCACCTAGGTTAAATTGAAAATCGTTTCATTTAGTTTTTGAATTTGAAAGTCTTCCATGTTCATAATTATTTTCTGAGACATCATGACAAACTTCAGCAAGCTTAATTAAAACTAAAATTAATATAACATAGTGTTTGAAAGTGAAGATAATTTATTTTCGAAAATCAGTAGTTTTTAAGATAACTTGATTATGTAGCTTGTTCTGGAGGACTAATGAATAATATGAAATAGCTTAGCGTTTCTCAATATTTAGTTTTTGATTCTAAGCAAGTTTTTAAATTTCAATAGTACGTATAAAAGTTAACTTGATCACGATGCATCATTCATCCTGTGCAGAAAAACTGACAAATTTTTAAACCAGGTTTGATTCCAAAATTTTTTCTAGACGTTTCAATAAAAGTCATTAAATTTTGAGATAATTCGATAATGTAGCTTGGTCTGGATGACTCATACTTCATAGGATGATAGAAAACTTGCATTTTACAAATTTACTAACAGATTTTCTTACTGATTTCCGTTAGAACGATCTTTTTTGAAAACAATCATTTTTATCATAGGACGAACAAAGCAAATTCAATTATTTAAAAAAAAATCTCCTCATCATTTTGTCCAGAAATCTTTTCCTAGACCGGGATGACTCATACGATCTATAATAAGGACATGTTTTGATTTTGAAACTTTGTTAGACATCCTTATATTTTGTTCACTTGTAAACTTAGTTTTTTAAAGAATTTTGTATAGTGTAGTTTGCATTTCCTGTATGCCAAAAAAGCGTTCAAAAATGTCATATTTGCTTTTGCCCAATTTTTTTTGGTGACAATCTTGTCTTGAGGCAGAAATAGAATCTTCACGGCAATTTGCAAAATCATAAATCATAAGAAGCTCAAAAAAGATTTTAAATCAAGAATATTTACGTAAACAATCTTCAGATTCACTTATTCAATTTATAAATATTTTTTTGTGATTTTATTATTTACTCTTACAATAGCATGATGTCTCCAAATTAAGCTTTTTGACAAAGATTTAGTTAAATAATTAAACAACATTAATTTAAACCAACAATGATGCTCAAAGATTATATTCAACCCATTAAATTCAAAACTAAATCTCTAATCCAGAGTTAATAATGGGCTCATGTTTAAAAAATCTTGACAAATTTAATTGATTGATTTTATTTAATTCTAAATTTAATTTTAATTTATTCTGAAAATTAATTTAAATCGACCCTAGTGAAACGATAGTTTTTGGTCTTAGTGACTAAGGAGAAATTTTAAATCACTAATGGCAATTTTTTTCAAGTGAAAGTAGGGCAACAATTTATCGGTTATCGACTAGTCTCGAAAGTTTTCTTCAAAAAGCGATCAGAATGTGCCCTCCTTAGAGCTCTTTGTTTCATCGAAGATAGATAAAATTCTTGAGTCTGAAAGTTTTTTTCCCGAAAAGAAGTAGACACTTTTCTGCAGGGAACAGAGACACCTAGTTGAGCGGATATGGCAGAAATATTGACCATTTTATTCTGAGAACGGTTTCGGCAGCAAGTCGTAGAAGCAACGTTCTGTAACTTTCAAGATTTTGAGTTATAGATCGATAACTGTGAACTTCTATCATTTCTCCGGTGCTATTTTGTGTCGATTGTTTGGTCTTTATTGAAATTGTCAGCTTTCATGACTCGCTCAAAGTCGTTAAAGAGAAATGAGCTTTGGCGTGGCTTCAGTTGGAGTTGGCACAATATTTGAAATTTTTTTTTGCATTTTTTCTGACAAATTCAATTTTCAATCAAACTTTTTATTAATTCAGTCGTATACGAACCTATGAGAAATTAAGGGATGGAAAATTTTGCGTTACTTTTTTTCGCTCTGGTTCAATTTGAGCATAACTGGATACATGTTTTCTCGAACTGGCCGGAATAACTAATGATCCATTACACCTCTTGCAACACTAAGTTTTCAGCTTCTAGGAAAGCTGAATGCACTCTAAAGGTTTTTTTCGGTAGATAAATTATTCGCAGACTTCATGTCAAATTTGAATTTTTGCCCTCCAAATTTAAAACCCTGACCTCCAAACTTAGTTTACAAACAGTTTGCAAAAGTAAGTTCAGTTACTCTTCCAATTCCATGCACATTTGCTAGAATTCTCAAGTATGCACTTTTTAAAAGAGTGGTTTAAATGCTTTTAATTGTAATGGAAGGAAAGATTAATCCCAGAATTGTCGTAACAGTTCACATCGCGCTGCTCATAATAAGTCAAAACTGTAATGAAAACTGTTTCAACCTTCAAGTTATGCCTCTTTTTTTTTAAAAAAAGACATTGTAAAAATTCGAATCACTGCATGATAATCATTTATGAAGGCATTTAAGATGCATTTAAGTATCGAGAAAATAAACCATTTTAAATTAAACAAATAAACCATTCAAATTAAAATCAATCATTCCAAGATGTAAAATGGCCATCCTAAAAAAGCTAGAAATTCAATTTTTTTGTGTAAAGCTAAAATATTGATTGTTGAAATGTTTTGAGAGAATTTACCTCTTCATTTGAATAGATATTATTCTTAAAGTCTTTAAAACTTCAACTCTAATTTTATTTATAAATATCTGAGAAATTGACTGTTTCAGAGAGTTTTCAGTGGTTTTGATCAATTGTTTTTCATTGGATATTATCCATATTCATGAGTTTTTCTTGAAGTTATAGTGATCGCATAAGACCTAATTTTGAGTATATATGTATGGATTGTAGATCTATACTAGGGTTACGAGATAATGCTCGGATGCTTTCGATTGAGATTTTCTTTAAAGGTGGCAAAAAAGTTGGATATGGTGTATTAAATTGATATTTATCTTCGGTTAGGTTCAGCTCTACTACATTGTGGCTATTTTTGGATCCACATGGGACAATTGTATCACAAAAGTATGTTCTGCGTGTAGGGTGTCTACAAAATGTAGTTATTTTTTGTTAATTGTTCGTATTCTTTCATAACTTTTTTTATCTTCAAAATTACATAGTGTTTTTTTTATTAGTGTATCTATAGCACCAAAAGATGTTTCCTTCGTAATCGATAAAACTTGGGCGGCTTCCCGAGAATAAGTATCCTGCATAGGGTATTTCATGAGCTGCTAGTGCGAGAGATTGTAATACTTGTGTTTGTTCAAGTTCCCATGAATGATGAAGAGCTTAAGTCGGATAGTAATGAACATCAATAATGATGGTAATGAACAAAAAATTTTAAAACTTTTTGGGGTTCTGAAAAGTTTTTGTTATAAATAAAAAACCAGCAGTTTTTATGATTACTTAATATTCTTGTTTTTTTTTAGTTGAACAGTTTTTCTTCAAAATTTTCCCAAAAGTCAATCTTTTTCATTATAAAAAAATGGTGTAGCTGGATTAGATTACTCATACCTCCTATGATGCATGCCGAAAAATTGTACACCTGGTTTTTGGTTCTCGGACTTTTTATCCGCATCATTATTTTGTATCGTTATCCATACATCCTAAGTCGGAATTTCACAATTTACGAAATTCAGTTATTGATTTTGATCAATAATTCTCTAAATAGTATGTCAACGAAGTCAATCGTTTCAAGATAACAACGTGGTGAAGTGGTGAACCTGTACCTATATGACTCACTTTTTCTATGGAAAAACTTTGAAAAAGTTTCATTAAAAGGTCGAAACTTTAGATTCTTAGCTTCTTAAATTTGTTTTAAAAACAAGAACATTCGAGATAACATAAAATAATTTACACTTTTCGAGAAAGCATAACCATAAGCTCGATCGTTGTTTTCAATATATCACTTGACAAATTTTAATAAACTCATACCTATACCTTGAGATAATTTGATTATGTAGCTGGATCTAAACAACTCATGAACCCTGCGATGATATATAAATAATTTTTTATTATTCAAATTCATATGATTTTGATTTATAGATTATTTAAAACAGTTTTCAATTCTAGAACAATTTTTTCCTAAGTTTAATTAAAACGCCAAGTTTTCGAGATAACATAATAATGTATCATCACCTTATGGCTCATACAGCTCATGAGGAAATATAATAAGTTTTTCAGCCTTGTTTTTGAGTCTGATCACCTTTTGAAAACACATGAAAAGCAAAAAAAAAACCAGCAATTATCGAGATAACCTGATTTCATTGCTTGACCTGGCCGACTCAAACCACCTAGGTTAAATTGAAAATCGTTTCATTTAGTTTTTGAATTTGAAAGTCTTCCATCTTCATAATTATTTTCTGAGACATCATGACAAACTTCAGCAAGCTTAATTAAAACTAAAATTAGTTTAACATAGTGTTTGAAAGTGAAGACAATTTATTTTCAAAAATCAGTAGTTTTTAAGATAACTTGATTATGTAGCTTGTTCTGGAGGACTAATGAATAATATGAAATAGCTTAGCGTTTCTCAATGTTTAGTTTTTGATTCTAAGCAAATTTTTAAATTTCAATAGTACGTATAAAAGTTAACTTGATCACGATGCATCATTCATCCTGTGCAGAAAAACTGACAAATTTTTAAACAAGGTTTGATTCCAAAATTTTTTCTAGAAGTTTCAATAAAAGTCATTAAATTTTGAGATAATTCGATAATGTAGCTTGGTCTGGATGACTCATACTTCATAGGATGATAGAAAACTTGCATTTTACAAATTTACTAACAGATTTTCTTACTGATTTCCGTTAGAACGATCTTTTTTGAAAACAATCATTTTTATCATAGGACGAACAAAGCAAATTCAATTATTTAAAAAAAAAATCTCCTCATCATTTTGTCCAGAAATCTTTTCCTAGACCGGGATGACTCATACGATCTATAATAAGGACATGTTTTGATTTTGAAACTTTGTTAGACATCCTTATATTTTGTTCACTTGTAAACTTTGTTTGTTTTGTTTGTTAAATTTTGTTTTTTAAAGAATTTTGTATAGTGTAGTTTGCATTTCCTGTATGCCAAAAAAGCGTTCAAAAATGTCATATTTGCTTTTGCCCAATTTTTTTTGGTGACAATCTTGTCTTGAGGCAGAAATAGAATCTTCACGGCAATTTGCAAAATCATAAATCATAAGAAGCTCAAAAAAGATTTTAAATCAAGAATATTTACGTAAACAATCTTCAGATTCACTTATTCAATTTATAAATATTTTTTTGTGATTTTTTTATTTACTCTTACAATAGCATGATGTCTCCAAACTAAGCTTTTTGACAAAGATTTAGTTAAATAATTAAACAACATTAATTTAAACCAACAATGATGCTCAAAGATTATATTCAACCCATTAAATTCAAAACTAAATCTCTAATCCAGAGTTAATAATGGGCTCATGTTTAAAAAATCTTGACAAATTTAATTGATTGATTTTATTTAATTCTAAATTTAATTTTAATTTATTCTGAAAATTAATTTAAATCGACCCTAGTGAAACGATAGTTTTTGGTCTTAGTGACTAAGGAGAAATTTTAAATCACTAATGGCAATTTTTTTCAAGTGAAAGTAGGGCAACAATTTATCGGTTATCGACTAGTCTCGAAAGTTTTCTTCAAAAAGCGATCAGAATGTGCCCTCCTTAGAGCTCTTTGTTTCATCGAAGATAGATAAAATTCTTGAGTCTGAAAGTTTTTTTCCCGAAAAGAAGTAGACACTTTTCTTCAGGGAACAGAGACACCTAGTTGAGCGGATATGGCAGAAATATTGACCATTTTATTCTGAGAACGGTTTCGGCAGCAAGTCGTAGAAGCAACGTTCTGTAACTTTCAAGATTTTGAGTTATAGATCGATAACTGTGAACTTCTATCATTTCTCCGGTGCTATTTTGTGTCGATTGTTTGGTCTTTATTGAAATTGTCAGCTTTCATGACTCGCTCAAAGTCGTTAAAGAGAAAGGAGCTTTGGCGTGGCTTCAGTTGGAGTTGGCACAATATTTGAAATTTTTTTTTGCATTTTTTCTGACAAATTCAATTTTCAATCAAACTTTTTATTAATTCAGTCGTATACGAACCTATGAGAAATTAAGGGATGGAAAATTTTGCGTTACTTTTTTTCGCTCTGGTTCAATTTGAGCATAACTGGATACATGTTTTCTCGAACTGGCCGGAATAACTAATGATCCATTACACCTCTTGCAACACTAAGTTTTCAGCTTCTAGGAAAGCTGAATGCACTCTAAAGGTTTTTTTCGGTAGATAAATTATTCGCAGACTTCATGTCAAATTTGAATTTTTGCCCTCCAAATTTAAAACCCTGACCTCCAAACTTAGTTTACAAACAGTTTGCAAAAGTAAGTTCAGTTACTCTTCCAATTCCATGCACAATTGCTAGAATTCTCAAGTATGCACTTTTTAAAAGAGTGGTTTAAATGCTTTTAATTGTAATGGAAGGAAAGATTAATCCCAGAATTGTCGTAACAGTTCACATCGCGCTGCTCATAATAAGTCAAAACTGTAATGAAAACTGTTTCAACCTTCAAGTTATGCCTCTTTTTTAAAAAAAGACATTGTAAAATTTCGAATCACTGCATGATAATCATTTATGAAGTCATTTAAGATGCATTTAAGTATCGAGAAAATAAACCATTTTAAATTAAACAAATAAACCATTCAAATTAAAATCAATCATTCTAAGATGTAAAATGGCCATCCTAAAAAAGCTAGAAATTCAATTTTTTTGTGTAAAGCTAAAATATTGATTGTTGAAATGTTTTGAGAGAATTTTCCTCTTCATTTGAATAGATATTATTCTTAAAGTTTTTAAAACTTCAACTCTAATTTTATTTAGAAATATCTGAGAAATCGACTGTTTCAGAGAGTTTTCAGTGGTTTTGATCAATTGTTTTTCATTGGATATTATCCATATTCATGAGTTTTTCTTGAAGTTATAGTGTTCGCATAAGACTTAATTTTGAGTATATATGTATGGATTGTAGATCTATACTAGGGTTACGAGATAATGCTCGGATGCTTTCGGTTGAGATTTTCTTTAAAGGTGGCAAAAAGTTGGATATGGTGTATTAAATTGATATTTATCTTCGGTTAGGTTCAGCTCTACTACATTGTGGCTATTTTTGGATCCACATGGGACAATTGTATCACAAAAGTATGTTCTGCGTGTAGGGTGTCTACAAAATGTAGTTATTTTTTGTTAATTGTTCGTATTCTTTCATAACTTTTTTATCTTCAAAATTACATAGTGTTTTTTTTATTAGTGTATGTATAGCACCAAAAGATGTTTCCTTCGTAATCGATAAAACTTGGGCGGCTTCCTGAGAATAAGTATCCTGCATAGGGTATTTCATGAGCTGCTATAGCGAGAGATTGTAATACTTGTGTTTGTTCAAGTTCCCATGAATGATGAAGAGCTTAAGTCGGATAGTGACGTTTTCTCGAAAAACTTCTCTTTTTCGTTTCATCAACTTCAAATCAAGATGAATATCATAATGATTTGCGCCGAAATAAGTGTTGTTTTTCAGTGATAGATCTTTTAATCGTGTATTGTCTCAAATTTTTTGTAGTTTTACATCTTTGTTTTCTTTATTTTCATAAAAAGTGACTGTTATATAAAAGTGTTCACCAAGCATTTTCTTGTGTTCATCTCAATTCTTTCGTCATATTCAACAAGTTTCGTGTTTTGGATATTTAAATGTTAGTTTTGTCTCAGGGTAGAGCTAAAGCGTGTTAGTATATTTTTGATTGCTTCCTCATTTTTATATCTGTTAGGGCTTGAGCCTCTTGTATCGCTGTTTAACTGCTCAATTGTTATGGATTCGGTTAACAGTTTTTTTGTCAATTTTCAGCAACTTGGTATGTGGTACAAGTGTCTTTGGGAAACCAAACAGTGGTTGCATGTGTGCGAGTTTGGGGTCACAAATCTTTGATTTCTTTTACAAATCTTTCAAATCACGAATTAATTGTACTTTTTCGAATTGAAATTTTCCAATCAAAAAACAGTTTATCTTGATATCCAGATTTTTTTTGTGTTTGCTTTACAATTTCATGAGTAATTTATTCCAATATGAGGTATCCAATTTTTGTCTCGCAATTTTTATCATTTTTTTTGTGTGCATCCTGATATGGGAGTTTTTCTTCAAGGTGTATGGGGCCTTGATGTTGTTCAAACTGTGCTTGGTGTATTGATTCTGGAAAAAGTTGAAAACTCACAAGTTTCCTATGATTTTCTTTATTAGTAAAAATTTTAGGCGCTTTATTTCACTTTTTTAGTGTTCTGGGTCAAGATATAACAACCTGCTGATCATTTTTTAGGTAATATGGTTCATGGTCGAGTCTTTTTTGTTTCCATTTGAAATTTGTGAACAAAGTACTAGCTTTTTAGGAACTATACTTCAACTACATCAATTGTAAAGTTTTTAGTGCAAGCTTTTGCATAAAATAGTGCAATTAAATTGTTAATTTGATTTCTTGTGGTTCAGATTCGCATTGAGTAACTGATTAATTGCATTTGTGTTGTGTTTTTTGTCGTTGTGTTTTTTTATAGTCTTCTGGGTCAAGATATAACAGTCTGTTGGTCTTTATAGGTAAGAAAAAAATAAAGGTTAGTTGAAATGGTAGCACTTATTTAAGTACGTTTCATGCGCTTTCATCTTATGCAGTGCGTGGTAGATTACATGATGAAACCTTTCGTTAGTTCTGTCGAGATCGGAGGTGTAATTTTTCGTTAAGAAAAACTTCTCTGTTAACAGTGAATCGATAGCGGGGCCTTTATCAAGCGGTGAATCCTCCATATTTTGGTTGACTGTGTGCTCAGAGTGAGTTTTCGGGAGTTGGCTTGGTTTTTGTGAAAAAATTTTGTGAGCGCCTTTGATAATCCAACTTTAGTAAATTGACTTAAGTGCAGTGCTTTGGTTATTCGATTAATGGTGGTGTCATGTAAATCGTCGTCGTCGGATGTCTTTTGTGGAAGAATTTTGAGTGGATTGGAGAAATTAAAGTAGGAGATCCAAGAAAAGGTAGGTAGAAGGAAAAAGCTTCATCATATTGCGCTCGTTCGGCTCAGCTTTCATTGTTATTATAAGTGCACTGTGGGAAGAAGGGAAATTTTTAAAACCGAAGTAGTGGGGTGTTAGTGTGTCGGTGTTGATTGCTTTTAAGGGATAGGGATGATCTTGTTCGATGTATTGAGAATTGGGGTGCATAATGGGATGCTTGAGTTTCATCAGGACACTTGGGCCACTTGGGGACGGGTGAAGCCTTTTTTTGGGCGATGTGGATGACTCGAAAGGTTAAATGGAGTGAAATAATTGGTGAACTGTTTGTGGACTGGTTGAACTGTGGAAATATTGTTGAAATTGTGTAGGTCATGCTCGAGCTGGTCGTCAGTTATTGGACTAGAAAAATCGGGTGCATTACTAGAAAGGTGATTAAGAATGGATGTAGCGTAAGGGTGGGAAGAATTTACAAAAAGGGTGTTGGAAATTTTGATTGGAACAGTGGTTGCAAAAAATGAGTGTGGGTGGGCTCAGAATCCAATTTATTGTTGGGCGTGTCTGCTGCGGGGTTAATGATACGGGAGGTACTTTCAAGTACATCTTGCGTTGAGTAGTCAGAATCCATATGTTATGATTTGGATGAAAAACTGTGGCTAAAAATGGGTAGGGAGGAAAAGGTGATGTCTGAGATTGAGAAGAGTGTCGCGTCTGTGATGGTTGGAGGACTATGAAATGGACCGTTTGAGGGATTGAATTTGTCTTCTCATCATGGGCTAAGAAACTACTATTTTGAGAACGACAACGTTTTGTGTTATTAATTTGCTGTGTGCGTTGTGCTGCGGGAATTGCATGCCTTAACTCGGTAGGAGTGCTTGTACATTTGTTTAAATGATAAATTGTGTAATTTTAGGGAAGCTGATTGTGTACGAATTGCATTGCCTTGTTGAGTTTTATATGTGTTCGATTTTGTTTATCTTTTTTATTGTCTCACTAATTTGTGGATCGAGAAGGTTTTTTAATTCATGTAATGAAAATGCCAAAACAACCAGCGAATAGTATTCTGGCTACTACTGGCTTGCCGATTCACTTGCGTGTATTTTGCGCAAGAATTATAGATGCATTTAAGTATCGAGAAAATAAACCATTTTAAATTAAACAAATAAACCATTCAAATTAAAATCAATCATTCCAAGATGTAAAATGGCCATCCTAAAAAAGCTAGAAATTCAATTTTTTTGTGTAAAGCTAAAATATTGATTGTTGAAATGTTTTGAGAGAATTTTCCTCTTCGTTTGAATAGATATTATTCTTAAAGTCTTTAAAAGTTCAACTCTAATTTTATTTATAAATCTCTGAGAAATCGACTGTTTCAGAGAGTTTTCAGTGGTTTTGATCAATTGTTTTTCATTGGATATTATCCATATTCATGAGTTTTTCTTGAAGTTATAGTGTTCGAATAAGACATAATTTGAGTATACATCTATGGGTTGAAGATCTATACTAGGGTTACGAGATAATGCACGGATGCTTTCGGTTGAGAATTTCTTTAAAGGTGGCAATAAAATTGGGAATGGTGTAAGAAGATGGCTTTTATCTTTGTTTAGGTTCAGCTCTACTACATTGTGGCTATATTGGGATCCACATGGTATAATTTTATCACAAAAATATGTTCTGCGTGATTGGGTGTGTACAATTTTTTTTTAGTTTTTGTTAGTTAAAGATAGCTTTTTCTGTCTTCAAAAATACTCAAAGGTGATTTATTCAAAAAATGTATATTTCCAAAGGATATTACCTTCGTATTCGATAAAACTTGAGTGGCTACCTGAGAATAGGTATCCTGCATAGGTTGTTTTAAAAGCTGCTTGTGCGAGATATTGTAAGAACGTGTTTGTTCAAGTTCACTTAAATGATGAAGTGTTTAAGTCAGGTAAGGACTTTTCTCGAAAAATCTCTCTTTTTTGTTTAAACAACTTCAAATCAAGATGATAATCATAATGAATTGCGCCGAAATAAGTGTTGAGTTTTAGGAATAGATCCTGTAATCATGTACTGTCACAGTTTTTTGTAGTTTTCCATCTTCGTTTTCTTTATTTCTATACAGGATGACTGTTTCATAAAGAAGGTTCACAACCTCGATTTTGATAAGGCGGTGCGATAGCAACTATAATTTTTCCTGTATTTATATCAAATTTTTCATCATATCCAACAAGTATTGTGTGCGAAAAATTGGTTTTGGATAATTAAATGGTAGTTTTGTCTCAGGGTAGATCTAAAACGTGTTAGTATATTTTTGATTGCTTCTATAATTTTACATGGGTTCGTACTTGAGTCTCTTTTATCAGGGTTTAATTGCTCAAATGCTAAGGATTCGATGAATAGTTTTTTCGACTTGATGGTTCAGATTCGATTTCTTGTGGTTCAGATTCGAATTGAGTAACTGGTTAATTGCTTTTGTCTTGTCTTTTTTTCGTGATCATCGCAATCATGATGAGTTACGAGGAGGCCTTGGGGTCCTGTTCAGGGCGAGATAATATAATGATTTCTGGGTACGAGATTGACGAAAATGGAAAGGGAATTTTTTGACAAAAGAAGTAAAAAATACATGTATACGATAGTACTGAAAAAAGATTATAGAAAGTAAAATTGCCCATTGCCTTTTTGGTGTACCTGTCGTTTTTTTAAAACAAATTCTTTGCATGTAAATGGAGGAGTAATGATTGTTCAGTTATTTTTATTGGAGATAACGGAAATGGGTAATGTACTTGAATATTAAGTCTTTCAATTATTGCAAATTTCAGAACTACTTTTTGTTGTGAGGGTATTCCAATTTTATGTTTGATTATCGGGTCTTTATGAGTATCGTTTTTATGTTGTAATCTATTCAATGTCCAAGAGATAGTGTTTCAGGTCATCACAAGGTGATATCTGGGAAATTTCCATTGGTTGGCTTACGCGGTTGGGCTCGCTATGAGTAATTGCTTAGTTCACCCAACGGGGAAGTCTACTGGAAGAGGTGGAGGTATCAAACGGATTTTCTCTAATTTCTTCAGATGTTGAACCTAAGTAATCTGATGGAAAAGGTGGTTCATTCCATCGGGATGTTTAATCAGTAGGGGTGAGTGCTTAAAATTGTGTTACTTGAAAGATCTAGAGGTGTAGATGTGGGGGATGAAGGTACAAGGACTCTTGGTTTTGTTTGGTTTCTTTTTTGTCGTGGATGAATTATTTGTCAATCTATGGTGGTAATTGTTTTTTGAGGTTGGCCTTAATGTCTAGTTCGATTCAGATCTTGTTGTATTGAAGGGTAAATATTATATGTTGATTCGCAAGTGATTCGCTCAGAGTTATTTATATAACTGCAACTTGTTAGCTATTTTCTTTAAAAGGTCGGTTGTTTTGAAGAACTGATCACCGGCTATCAAGTTGTAGGCTTCTTGGTGGGCACATGTACTTCGAGTGGCGTCGTTCTGGTGAGTGAGGCCAGAGGAGTGTGTGCTTTTTTGGTTTTTTGAGCAGAAATTCTTATCAGGCTTAACCTCTGGTTCTTTTCATTAGGTGTTTTTGTTTTGATTTGCGGTTGAGTTCTTTCTTAACAAAGGATTGTTCTGATTTTTGTGGTTCTTTTAGTGTTTTTTTTTCAAGTGATTTTAAATGATTATTGTATCCAGTTTTTATCTGGGTTCATTCCGCATTAGATACCGTGAGACTTTCCTTTAGTTGAAGTTACTTTTGTGGTTTTAGTCAGCTGCGTTTTTTAGTTCAAGCGCAAATTTAAATCCTTCAACCGCGTTAAGGTATAACTTTAAAATGCTTGAAAACAAGTTGGAGTTGTTAGTTTGTCAATTAGTTTGTCAAGCTAAATATTCATTTTCTAAAACAATTCTAACACGGCGAGTTAAGTAGAACGTTGATTTGGTAAAACGATTGCGTGTAAGGTGGGCGATAAAAAAAATTTGGGTTACGATAACACAGAAAAAAGTATTTAATATTCATTTTAGTTCTTCACAATGACAATTTAAATATCAAAGATAAATTATTGCTACGTGTTAATTTTATCGCATTTACAGAAACTAAAGTGAATAGTTACAATATGGAAATGAAAAAAATACTAAAGAACTTTATTTCTGTTTGATTTTTTTTTTCAGAAGAACTACTGGTGAAATTTGAAAGAAAAAGGTGAAACACACGTGTGCAACTGGTGAGTGATCTTTTAACTAATTGGTCGGGTTTATCAGTTTATAGTTACGGGGAGGAGGTTGGGATTCCATGAAAAATACATTGGCGAAGTTAGTCTTGATTGTGGACTAGTGTATCAAAAGATTAGCAAGCGTGCGCTTAACGCTTTTAGTGCATAAAATTGAACAAAAGAGTTCATGGATGATGTTAACTTCTTCAGACGCTGCAGAAAATTCCTCGTTGGAGGTTTGGATTATGCCGGGTGGATTATTTTGGTTAGATGATGTGGATGACTCGGTCGTTTGAGCGGAGTGAGGAAGTTGGTGAATTGTTTGTGGCCTGGTTGTGCTGTGAAGTTGTTGTTGAGTAGTAATGAAATTGTCTAGGTCATGCTCGCGTTGATAGTCAGTTATTGGACAGGGTACATCGAGTGCGTTTCTGGAAAGGGGATAGAGAAAAGGGTGAGCGTCAGTGTGGGCAGACCTTACAAAAGAGACAGTTAGAGTTACTGGCTAGAAAAGTGGTGGAGAAAAATTAGCGGGAGTGAGCTCGGAAACTAAAATTTATTTCGTTGGGTGTGTCAAATTTAGGGTTAATGATATGGGTGTTACTTCTAAATACAACTTGCGTTTACTTAGATGAATAATTTATTTAGATTGAGAAGAGCGTCGCGTCTGTGAAGGTTGGATGAATAGGAAAGGGAACGGTTGAGGAATTGAACATGTCTGCTCATCGTGGGCTAAAAAGAGGGTTTTGAGAACGATAACGTTTTTGATGTGGTTGTTCGACTATTTACTTTTACTTTTTCATCATTGTTTTGCGTTTGTAAAGTAATGCATGATAAAGAGTTTCGTTGTTTACTATTGTTTTGGTGTTTGCGTTGTGCTGCGGGACGTGCATGTCTATAACTTTGTGTGATATTTTGTAAGTGCTGTATTTTGTCTATAACTCAGTGTGATAGTTTATGTAAAGAGAAAATGCCAAAGAATCCTGCGAATAAGATTCTGGCTACGCTGACATGTCGATTCAATTAATTGTGTACTGCAAATCAATTATAGTTATAGTTGCAATTAAGTAGTGAAAACATTAATCCTGTTAAATTAAACATTGCATTTAGGATGTAGTTTGTCCATTCTAGAAAGACTAGAAATGCTTTTCTCCGTTGTGTAAAGCTTAAGATAATGACTGCTGACATGTATTGAGAGCGATGTTCATCTCTGTTCAGATAGTTTTAGTACTTGATGTCCACTATAGTCTCAGTTATTCGAGACGACGGCTGTTTCAGCGAGTTTTTGGAGATTTTAATAATTGATTGTCGTTAGATATTATCCACATTCGTTCGAATGTGATCAGATTTTGAGATATAACTATGGATTGTAGATCTTCATTAGGGCTACAAGATAATGTTAGCTTTTGTTTAGAGTTATCAATAGCTTTCGAGTAAAAAAGTTTTCTAAAGGAAGCATCAAAATGGAATATGGTCTAGGAAGATAATATTTATCTTCGCTTAGGTTCAGCTGTACTACATTACAATATCCGAAAATTTTTTTCTGCTTTCTGCATTTTAGCGTGTCTACCTAATGTACTTTACTTTTGTTGATTATTTGTCTTCTTTGATAACATGTTTCATCTTCATCTGTGACATATAGTGATGAAACGTTTTCAGTGAATGTATAAAGGCCAAAAAATTTGAGCGGCTATAAGAGAGTATATATTCTATATACATAATGTATTTTTTAGAACTGCCAGAGAAAAAAAGAGATTCTTGTTTGATCAAGCTCTCATAAAAAATTGTTTCATGCTCGGATAGTTACTTTTCTCCAAAAATTTTTACTTTTTTTGTATAATCAAGTTTCCTATCAAAATAAAATTCATCATGAGCTGCGCAGAATTTTGTGCTTTTTTGTGATAGTTTTTATTATCGTACACCGCCAAGGTTTGCTAGTAGGAGATTTCCTCATGTGTTTTCAATATTTAAAAAAAAGTGACTGGTTTTTAAAAATGTCCTTCTTCTTGGCTTTGATTAGGCGATCCAAAGGAATTTTTGAGTTTTCCTGTGTTCATATCAAACCTTTTATCATATTCAACAAGTATTCTGTGCGAAAAAGTGGTTTTGGATATTTACACGACAGTTTTTTTTCAGGGTAGATTTCAAAACGTGTTAGTATAATCGATTGCTTCTACATTTTTATATAAGATTGAGTTTGAGCGTTATGTATCAGTTCTTAATTGTTCAAATGAAAGACTTTGATGAAGATTTTTTTGGTTGAAGTTGCTGTGATTCAGGTTCGCGTTGTGTAATCTGGTTAATTGCGTCTTAGTTTTGTATTTTTTGTTGGATTAACTCAAGTAGAAAAACAACTTTTTAGAAAAAATATAAATTATTCATGTAAACGATAGTCCTGAAAAGTGATTACGGGATTTAAACCCATTGCCTTTTTGGTGTAACTGTCGTTTTTTGTAAACAAGTTCTTTGCATGTAAATGGAGGGTTATTGATTGTTCAGTTATTTTTATTGGAGATAATGGAAATGGGTATTGTACTAGAATAATAAGTCTTACATTTATTTCAAATTTCAGAACTACTTTTTGTTGTGAGGATATTCCAATATTATATTTGATTATCGGGTCTTTATGAGTATCGTTTTTGTGTTGAAATCTATTCAATGCCCAAGAGATAGTGTTTCAGGTCATCACAAGGTGATATCTGGGAAATTTCTACTGGTTGGCTTACGCGGTTGGGTTCGCTATGAGAAATTGTTTTGCTCACCCAACGGGGAAGTCTACTGGAAGAGGTGGAGGTATCAAACAGATTTTCTCTAATTTCTTCAGATGTTGAACCTAAGTAATCTGATGGAAAAGGTGGTTTATTCCATCGGGATGTTTAATCAGTAGGGGGAGTGCTTAAAATTGTGTTACTTGAAAGATCTAGAGGGGAAGATGTGGGGGATGAAGGTACAAGGACTCTTGGTTTTTTTTTTGTCGTGGATGAATTATTTGTCAATCTATGGTGGTAATTGGTTTTTGAGGTTGGCCTTAAGGTCTAGTTTGATTCAGATCTTGTTGTTTTGAAGGGTAAATATTATTTTTTGATTCGCAAGTGATTCGCTCAGAGATATTTCTATAACTGCAACTTGTTAGCTATTTTAGTTTTTGTTATGATCTTTGCTACTTGAATTTTGAGTTTGCAAAACTTTCTTTAAAAGGTCGGTTGTTTTGAAGAACTGATCAGCGGCTATCAAGTTATAGGCTTCTTGGTGGGCACATGTATTTCGAGTGGCATCGTTCTGGTGGGTGAGGCCAGAGGAGTGTGTGCTTTTTTGTCTTTTTGAGCAGAAACTCTTTTCAGGTTTAACCTCTGGTTCTTTTCATTAGGTGTTTTCGTTTTGTTTTTCGGTTGAGTTCTTTCTTCACTAAGTATTGTTCTGATTTTCGTGGTTCTTTCAGTGTTTTTTATATTCAAGTGATTTTAAATGATTATTGTATCCAGTTGTTATCTGGGTTCATTCCGCATTTGATACCGCGAGACTTTCCTTTAGATGAAGTTACTTTTGTAGTTTTAGTCAGCTGCGTTTTTTAGTTCAAGCTGAAATTTAAATCCTTCCAACCGCGTTAAGGTATAACTTTATAACACTTGAAAATAAGTTGGAGTTGTTAGTTTGTCAGTTAGTTTGTCAAGCTATATATTCATTTTCTAAAACAATTCTAATACGGCAAGTTAAGTAGAACGTTGATTTTGTAAAACAATTGCGTGTAAGGTGGGCGATATAAAAAAAATTTTTGGGTTACGATAACACAGAAAAAAGTTTAGTTAAGTTTTTTTCTCCTTATATTCTTTTTAGTTCTTCATAAAAACAATTTAAAACATCAAAGATAAATTATTGCCTTGTGTTAGTTTTATTGCATTCACAGAAACTAAAGTGAATAGTTACAATATTGAAATGAAAAAAATTCTAAATTTTTTTATTTCTGTTTGATTTTTTTAGAAGAACTACTGGTGAAAGAAAAATTTGAAACACACGTGTACAACTGGTGAGTGATCTTTTAATAACTAATTGGTTGGGTTTATCAGTTTATAGCTACGGGAGTAGGTTGGGATTCCATAAAAAATACATTGGCGAAGTTAGTCTTGATTGTGGACTAGTAAATCAAAAGATTAGCAAGCGTGCGCATAACGCTTTTGGTGCGCAAAATTGAACAAAAGTGTTCGAGTGCATTGATGATTTTAACTTCTTCAGATGCTGCAGAAAATTACTGGTTAGAGGTTTGGGTTTTGCCGGGTGGGTCATTTTGGTTAGATGATGTGGATGACTCGGTCGTTTAAGCGGAGTGAGGAAGTTGGTGATGTGTTCGTGGACTGGTTGTGCTTTGAAGTTGTTGTTGATTAGTAAAGAAAATTGTCTAGGTCATGCTCGCGCTGATAGTCAGTTCTTGGACAGGGTACATCGAGTGCGTTTCTGGAAAGGAGATAGAGAAAAGGGTGTATCGTCAGTGTGAGAAGACTTACAAAAGAGACAGCTGCAGTTACTGGCTAGAAAAGTGGTGGCAAAAAATTAGCGGGAGTGAGCTCGGAAACTAAAAAATATTTCGTTGGGTGTGTCAAATTTAGGGTTAATGATATGGGTGCTACTTCTAAATACAAATTGCGTTTACTTAGATGAATAACTTATTTAGGTTGAGAAGAGCGTCGCGTCTGGGAAGGTTGGATGAATAGGAAAGGGAACGGTTGAGGAGTCGAACATGTCTGCTCATCGTGGTCTAAAAAGAGGGTTTTGAGATAGATAACGTTTTTGATGTGGTTGTTCGACTATTTATTTGTACTTTGTCATCAACTTTTTGCGTTTGCAAAGTAATGTATGATATAGAGTTTCGTTGTTTACTATTGTTTTGATGTTTGCGTTGTGCTGCGGGAAGTGCTGTCTATAACTTAATGGGATATTTTGTAAGTGCTGTAATTTGTCTATAACTTAGTGTGATAATTTACGTAAAAAGAAAATGCCAAAGAATCCTGCGAATGAGATTCTGGGTACGCTGACATGTCGATTCACTTGTTTGTGTACTGCAAATCAATTATAGTTATAGTTGCATTTAAGTAGTGAAAACATTAATCCTGTTAAATTAAACATTGCATTTAGGATGTAGTTTGTCCATCCTAGAAAGGCTAGAAATGCATTTCTCCGTATTGTTAAGCTTAGGATATTGATTGCTGACATGTATTGAGAGCGATGTTCATCTCTGTTCAGATAGATTTAGTCCTTGATGTCCACTATTGTCTCAGTTATTCGATACGACGACTGTTTCAGCGAGTTTTCGGAGATTTTAACAATTGTTTGTCGTTAGATATTATCCATATTCGTTCGAATGTGATCAGAGTTTGAGATATATCTATAGGTTGTAGATTTTCATTAGGGCTACTTGATATTGTTAGCTTTCGTTTAGTGTTATCGTTAGCTTTCGAGTAAGAAATTTTTCTAAAGGAAGCATCAAATTGGAATATGGTCTAAGAAGATAATATTTATCTTCGCTTAGGTTCAGCTGTACTACATTGTGGCTTAATTTGGATCCATAGGGAACAACGATATCCGAATTTTTTTTCTGCTTTCTGCATTATAGCTAGTCTACCTAATGTACTTTTTCGCTTGTGTTGATTATTTGTCTTCTTTGATAACATCTTTAATCTTCAAGACATATAGTGATAAAACGTTTTCAACGATTGTATAATGGCCAAAAAAGCTGAGCGGCTATACTAGGGTATGTATTCTATCTACATAATGTATTTTTTAGAGCTGCCAGAGAAAAAAAAATAGATTTTTGTTTGATCAAGCTCTCATTAAAAATGTTTCAAGCTCGGATAGTGACTTTTCTCCAAAAATTTTTACTTTTTTTGTATAATCAAGTTTCCTATCAAAATAAAATTCATCATGAGCTGCGCAGAATTTTGTGCTTTTTTGTGATAGTTTTTTTTATCGTACACCGCCAAGGTTTGCTAGTAGGAGATTTCCTCCTGTTTTTTCAATATAAAAAAAGTGACTGGTTTTTAAGAATGTCCTTCTTCTTGGCTTTGATTAGGCAATCCAACGGAATTTTTGAGTTTTCCTGTGTTCATATCAAACCTTTTATAATATTCAACAAGTATTGTGTGCGAAAAAGTGGTTTTGGATATTTACACGACAGTTTTTTTTTCAGGGTAGATTTCAAAACGTGTTAGTATAATCGATTGCTTCTACATTTTTATATAAGATTGAGTTTGAGCGTTATGTATCAGTTCTTAATTGTTCAAATGAAAGAATTTGATGAAGATTTTTTTGGTTGAAGTTGCTGTGTTTCAGGTTCGCGTTGTGTAATCTGGTTAACTGCCTCTTCGGTTTGTAATTTTTGTTGGATTAACTCAAGTGGAAAGGCAACTTTTTAGAAAAAATATAAACTATTCCTGTAAACGATAATCCTGAAAAATGATTATGGGATTTAAGCCCATTGCCTTTTTGGTGTATCTGTCGTTTTTGGTAAAGAAGTTCTCTGCTTATGAACGGAGGGTTAATGATTGTATAGTGATTTGTGCTTGTGGAGATAATGATTGTGGAGATGAAAGCGATAGGTAATGTACTAGGTTGTTCAGTTTTATTTCAACTTCAAATTTCAGAATTTTACTTCGTTGTGAGAGTATTTGAATGATATTTTCTTGTTGTTTTAAGGATACCGTGTCTACTTTGTAGTCTAATCAATGCCCAACTATGCCCAATATTTTCTGCAGTTCAAAGCAAAAGTAAAAATAAATAAATAATTTTTTGGGACATTTTATATATCCCACTTTGATATGTACCAAATACCAATTCCTTTTTTTTAAGATTTAATAATTTTCCCATTTGTTAGATGCCGTCGCCGATTATAAACAAAAAAAGCAGTGTGGGGACTGTGGAAACATGTATATTCGTCAAAACGCAGCTCGACACTGCAAAAATTGTAAGCAGGGACTATTTCTTGTTTTGATTGTAAGTATTTCACTTACAATAAGCGAGAAATGAATTATTAAGTGGTCAAAAAGCATGCTCCTTCAACTTTCAAGCAATCAACGGTTTGCTCGTCTTGCGAGAAGGAGTTTCCGAGATACTACTTTATCCAACAACATCGGAGAAAAGAACATGGGGGAAACAACAGAAGCCAAGTGATGCGGTGGTAGACTTGAACAAGATAGTGGAGAAGGAAGGGGAAGATGGAGGGAAACTCAAAGCGGAGATGAGTCCTGGTGGACACTGAGATGGAGAATGGGAGGCATAAGTTATTTAACTTTCAAATGTCAAATCTAGATACCAAGATTATCAACGAGAAGCTTGAAAAAGTCTTAAACAAGCTTGGTTCCGCTGTAAAAATCAGCATTGTTCTTGTATTTGTTCTCCGTAATGTCGAAACCGGAGAATACCGGTATTATTATGCACACAAAAACAGTACTTTGTTCGAAAAATTGCACTTACTGTGTACAAAATTGGATTTGATTACCATCCTGGGAAAAGTTGAAAAATTTGATATCGTTGAGCAATGTACTCAAGAACATCAGAACACAAAATGGAGGTTCAAGTTGATCACAAATGTCCCTGTTTTTGCTGCAATATTAAAAACATTGAAAACCTGTGAGAAAATTAGAGAGGAAATGACGGGTGGATCACCAATTGTGTTTACGCGAAAAGCTGTTGTGGTCAAAACTATTATCAAGGATTCATCAAGTATCTGCAAATCAATCGTTGGAATTGATGCCGGCCAGCTCTATCCCTATTCAATATGTCAAGACATGCCAAAAAGATTGTACACAAGAGATGGGAGTTTGATTCCAATATGCAAAAATTCAAGGCTAGACATATCCGATCTTGCAATTTTGAGAACATGGTGATGTCGTACTACCAAGAAACAAGACTAGAATGCAGAATTGAGAGCTTCCACACATCTGGAAATCAAAAGCAAACTGACTGTTTCAATGTAGATGATGGATATTGTGATCACTGCTAAACAGTGTTTGAAGCTATGGGATGCTATTACCAACTTTGTCCTTGCCAGGAGACTCGTCCCTCAATTAGTGATGAAGATATTGAGAGAGGAAACAAAAGGAGAGAGATGGATGATTTGAGACGTGAGCATACTTGCAAAAACGGATGGAAAAAAAAGAGATGTTGGAATGTGAGTGGTGGCAAAACTTCAAAACGAACGAAAAAATATCCGATCCAACTTCCTTACAAAATACTTCTCTCTGCTGATTCTTTAATGGAAAAAATGAGAGATGGGTCTCTTTGTGGCTTTATTCAGTGTGACTTATTCAGCTGTTCCAGAGGTACTGAAAGCAAATTTTTCTAATTTTTCCTCCAATTTTTAATAACATTTAAGTTGGAACAAATGACATTGGGGAATATATGCAAAACCATGCCATTGAAAATGATCTTCCTAAGCATCCCCAGCGAATGCTAATATCTAGTTTCAACCTAGAAAAGGCTTCCATCATTACCTTTCCTTTAAATTTCCAAATAAAACTTGCCTTACAGTGTACAAAAGTTTACCGCTTTGTACATTATCTCCCTCGATAATGCTTCAACAAGTTTGTTAAATCAGTTGTTGATTCTAGAAGGGAAGAAAATGAGAACCCTTTATCCAGTGTTGTTGCATTTATGAAGCTTTTGGGCAATTCATTCTACGGCTACCAGATAATGGACAGATCGAAACATACGATCACAAAGTATTTGAATGATGAGAAAACACAAAAAACAACTAATCAACCACTCTTCAAACGATTGAACACTGTTCAGAAAGACTTGTACGAGATTGAGTTGTTAAAGTCAACAATTGAGCACAAAGAACCCATAATAGTCGGATTTTTCATTCTGCAGTATGCAGAAGTACTAGAATTTTGCAAAGCTACCAGAATTTTTTTCGACAATTTTTTGTGGTGTCAAGTTATTTGAGGAATTAGAAATGGACACAGATTCGCAGTATTTAGCTCTCGCTGAGGAAAATTCGCATCATTGTGTTCGTCTGGAGAAAAAAATTGGATGGGAAAAATTGAGAAAAAAGATTGCAGAGATTCTTTTAGAGCAGAATCAACCACGAATAGGTTGTAGCGTTCAAAAGAAGCACAATAAACGAGAGCCTGGTCTGTTTTAAGAAGAATTTATGTGTACGGATATGCTATGTTTATGCAGCAATACTTTTTGTTGCTATGACCACACATCAGACAAGATGAAGCTTAGCAGCAAAGGATTGATTAAAAAATTTTTAGAGGAAATCGACGATGGTCCTATTGAAAAATACAGGAAAGAACTCGGCGAAGCAATCAACTTGACTTCAACAAACAAAGGATTAAGAACCATTAATCATATGTTTGCTACAATTGAACTTGTGAATAACCGATAGTGTATTAGCATTCAATTCAGTATTGATCAACTAACTGTTAACTTGTGGTAAAACGATTATACGAAACTGTGATTTATATACTTCATCTTTTGATATTTAAATTTTTTTTTCAAAAAACACGATTTTTTTCCAAGTTACCTTAGGTTTCAGTATAGCTTTAGATAGTTTTCTCATAGAATCAAACATTTAACACATCTAAACCGTAGAAGTTAGCTAAGAAAGCAAGTATCGGCAAAATCGAGCCAAACATTTCGGGTACTAAAAGTTTTGTCTGAAACTTACCATCTCAAACCTTACCGACCGAATTTCGGAAACACCGTTTTAATACATATAAAATTTCTTCCCTATCTTAATACCTAGCTTGCAGACCAGATGCTCTATTCCCTATCTTATTACATGGGGGTCCCACCCCCACTCTTCTACTGTTGAGATAGCTCATTAGAAAATGTATATTTTTTGTAATTCTGATTAGAAGTTTGTGTTAATAGTTTGAAAATAAAGTAGGGGTGTATTAATTAAGTGGGAAGTTGTTAAAATTCTACTTTTTTAAAACTTTTTTGATTCAGGAAAAAAATTATTGTCTGTTTTTGCTTGGTTTCTAAATCGAGATTATTGACATTGTTCTGACTTGTCTTGTGTTTCATGTGGTAAAAACTTTTCTTTTAAAATATTTTTTTTGTCCATTTTTCAGTAACTGATGTTTGAAGAGCTTTTCCAGTTATAGTTTTTGTTTGAGGAAGGAGGGGATGGGGAGTTTCGTTCGAGGTTTCTGATGTTCGGGAATCATTACTGTTTCGTGGTGCTTCAACAATGTGGTGCTTCAACTAACACAATTATACAATTATAATATTATTATTCTGACAAACATACTACAGCTATACTACAATTCTACTGTTTCAACTGACCGAATTATACGATTATACCATTTTACAATTATACTAACACAACTAACACAATTATAGTATAAAAGAGTACAATTGTGTTTGTTTCCGAGGAGCGCACTTTTTGGGGATAGAAGGCTTTTTCTCTATGACAAAAGGGTATTTCTATGTTTTTTTAGTTTTGTTTTGATTTGACCACTTAATGTCTCTGTTATACATGTGGGTTTGTCAGTGATTTGGTATGGTCCTTTTGAATAGATTGAAACTTTTCGGAGTTTCTTTTTTGTATTGTAACTTTTGGTTTTAAAACAATTGTTACAATTTTCATATCTAAAGCAGGTGGTAAACGTGATCTTATTTGTAGATGAACATTCTGTTTTGGCAATGTTTTCTTCGCGACTTTTTGATAAGTTTTGTTCTTTTTTTATTTAAAATCCATCAGAGGCTGCGTTTAAAATTTGTGGGTGATGAAAACGATCTCCATCATGTGTATGAGGCGTCCTTATGCATTTTTCGATGAGCTTGATGTGAATTTTATTGGGTTTTGTGGTTTCTGGTTGAAAGTTCTTCCTTGTGTGATAATCCAAAAGTTATTGTGAGTTTTATGATAATAGGAATACTCTTACGTCTGTTGACCATTCGGTATACTTTTATTGTTTCCGTTAGCTATACGTCGAAGATTTTCTTTTTTCGAACGGTTCATTCCCTCACTAAGCCCATTTGTCCATGGAGCTTGGAAGGTGTATGTTTTTGTTTGATACTATATAACGACATAACTTGATTATTTCGTTGTTAAAAAGTTCCCTTCCCTTGTCTGTAAGTAAGAGTTCCCATAGTGTTTTAATTTTGCTATCCATTGTTTATAAAGTGTTGTATATGCGTAAAAGGCGTTACAATCTGGAACAAGATTTATTGCTACACAATTTGTTAAGACAATAACAATGATCATTATGTATGGGTTTCCTCCTGAAGATGGCGATAATGTGCCTTTTGTTTCAAACCAAATTCTGTGTTTCAAATACAAGCGTTGTCCTTCAAAAACTTGTTTTCTGCAATTGTTTTTATAAGGAAAATAATTATTTAATTGACTTGTAATAAAACTGTTCCAAGGTACTTTTTTTGATATTCGTGCATTTGAAATGTAACATTCGCCCGGAAGATACATATCGACGGATAACAAAACTAAGTCTTAAGACGACTGGCTAGCGTCTAAACAGAGCTTTGCATGTTTTTCACCGTCTCTACCAAGCCAGTACTTTTCGGTGGTCTTTCTTACATCGGGTCGACAAAAACGTTACTGCTCTCCGGCTTCGACCAGAACGCTCAAATTAACTGAATTACATGCAAAAATAGTGAGCTCATGGCTGGGTCTCAGTATCCCCAGACCACGAGGTCACTCCTAAAAACAGGGCTACTACTTATCATATTACTATTGTTTTTGTTCAGATGGATCAACCCTTTCCCCCCCCCAACTCTTAGCACCTCATCCTTGTCAAAACTAATCAAAATATCAGTTAAATTCAAGTCAGGACATGACAGGATGCTAAAAGTTTATGTGAGTTAATAAAAGTTTCCGTCCCGAGACCCTTCCGGATTCTTGAATCCGCTGAATCAAGCTCCTTACTCTTGATTTCTTGCTAATCCGGAAGGCTGGTTCTCACCCTTCACCGTTGTTGGCAACGGCCTTGCAACTATTGTAGCAGCACAATAGTTGCAACTCGGAACGTTCTCTGCTATTCTGTAGTTCGTTGTCGTTTTCCAATCTCGATTTTCGTACTGTTCGCAATCGCAGATAAAAGTTGTTCTGTTTTTCACTCGCTTTTTGTTAAAATGGCCGTTTCAGCATTTCTCAGAAATGTGACGTCATCATTCGAATTTTTGAAAATTTAAAATACTAGAATATTCTAGCCCTCACCGTTTGGCTAAACGTTCCAACAACGTCGCTAATCCTTCGAAATCATCAACTCGGAAGGCTTACTGCTCAAAATTCGAATCCTGCATAAATTGCATTTTGGCCATTCTGGTCGAATGTCACATACTCCCCGGACAGTCCGGTCAATGTCCTCATTGAATCGCGCAATGTTCTAAATGGTTACAGTGTCATCGAACAGAATTTACAAAATGCACGAAATTACTTTTATCTACGTCCCATCGACTCACTGCAGAATATAAATGGCATCATACTACATCACTATAGCCTTCAAATTCTTTCATTAATCTGCACATTGAGGATATGACTTAAGATAAAACATATTTTCTGACTTCCAGTGTCAATGTCCCGATTGAAACTTTTTCTCCTAGATTTAAAAGGTGTTGGCTTGCAGGACAGTCCTGCCAACCAACAAGCTAAAATTATCCTACTATGCTCCTTCCCTTCGGAAATCTTGCTTGTTTATTGTCCTGAATATTAAAACCAAGAGACCTTGTGGTTAGAAAGAACAATGCAACAACCTCCCTCCTCAAGAAGTTACTCAAGTTTTTCATGTCACCACAAAGTGATCAGTCTTCCTAAGTGATTAAAAACAATCATGCAGGCTGGAATATTAAAATATACTCTTCCCTCAAGCCTTTCTAAATAAATAATAAGTGAGTGTCTCTAAAGCCACTTCAACTAAAACCAAAATGCAAATTTATAAATGCAACAATTTCAAAACTCAACTAAATGTTTCAGTTTTCAATTACAACTTGGTTGCTTGGTTTCTCACTTGAGTTTTTCACACACATAAAACAATTCTGAGTTTTAACTTTTCTTCATCATCCCTTTGTTCTCTTCTTTTTTCGTCGTTTAGAAGTTCTAAAACTTCTAAATTCTTCTAATTTTCTTTCTTGCTGCCTCTTGTTTTCTCGACCATTCGTCAATGCTCCATTTCCTCCTCCTGTGACACTGACTCCGTACTCTCGGTTTCCGTGTCTTGTAGCACATCATTGACTATCCTGACGCTGTTGGAAGCCGTCCTCCAACACTTCTGCTCTTCCACCCTCTGTTTACAGCAAGGTAGGGGATCCACGTTTGATTCTCTGTTTCTACAGAAGCTGTTGTGGAGACACAACGTCACGTTTCTCTCCAAATCTTCTTTCAGCATTTCTGCCTTCTCATTTCCACTACGCTCGCTCGTCCTGGAAATTCTTTTCACAGCGGTGGTCACTGCATTCCGATGGGTCACGAAAGCTCGCTTGAAAGCTCCTGCCCCAATGTCCAGCTGATATTCACTGTACACTCTGCCATGTTTCGACATATGCTTTTTCGCATACTCGTACAACCATGCAGTCATGTTAGCTCTGAACCATGGCATCAATCGTTTTCTTGCCCATATCTTCTTCACTTCCATCGGAATGTTTAGAACTTTGCACATTGTCTCAAAAAGATCTAAATCTTTTAGACAATCTAATTTCTGCAATTGTTCTCTCGTCGGTGCCTCCTGTCTATTATTTTCTCTCACATGAGCTTCCAGCCATCGTATCGCCATCATAACTCCCACTATCACTATTGTTATGAGCTGTGATGAATCTGGTAAACCCATGGAGAGCAGCTCTCCAGAGTCCCAGATCAACACCAGATTACTACGCTTGGGATACCACCAGGTCTGCAGCAAGCAGTGGCAAGGAAACTCGTCATGTGTCAACATGATGCTCCTCCAATTGCGTTTTCCTGAAGCTTCCAGCAATGGTTCCACCTCCATCATCACTCGGTGGATTTCATCATTCTCATCTACTGCATTGTAATCTGTGACAGTTGATCCTCTCTGTTTCTGTTTTTCAAAGTCACTGAAGTTCCCGCTCACATATCCCATGAACTTCTTTCCTAGTATTGACTCCAACTCCTCTTTGGTTCTCTCTGGAACTGCTGAGAACATCTTACATAGTAACTCGTAAGACTTTTCAGACATTCTCGCCAATCTCACGCACTTTGGCACTGAGAAAGCTTGATCCACGATCATTCTTGTACTCTTCACGTCCACAGCCACGAAATGTACAGGGTATCTGCTCTTGCACATTGGAGCCAACGTTGAACCCACCAAATATCGTGCTGCTGATGGTCTACAATAAGTTTCGCTGTGTCTGATGTTCATCTCTGTTTCGATTGCTTCCCTCCATTTTCCTATATACTTCTGCTCAGTCTGCAGAACTCCTGGGAATACTTCTACGCTGATGGCTGTGACCATCTCATGTTTCTGTTCTAGATTCAATAGTGACTCTAAAGAACCAAACATGCTGTAGAATCCTAGTGCTGTCACTAGATTCACATCAGTTCCTCCATGGCAATCTGCTATCAGTTCCGTTTCCGTTCTTGTCTTCATCACTACATTTCCAAACAATACTGTCAACTGCTTGTGTTGTTTCTCCAGGGTTTTCACACAGTCTAGACTTCCACAAACGTGACCCTCTAGTCCACAGACTTCCGCCAGACAGCTACCAGGTTTGACCCAGTCTTCTGGTCCCCAGCCAGGCAACTCCACTTTATCTTCTCCGTTGCTCTTAGAGGCTGTTATCATCACATTATATATGATGTTGAGGTCACGCAGGTTACAGTCCGCATTCAGTTCCCTCTGTATGTCTTGTGTCGCCCGTAATATTGAGTCAGCGTTGGGACTAGGACACCATGATGGCTTCATCAATTCCCACACTGCCATCAAGCTCGTTCTCAGTAATTCATCTGAGAATCCCAACCCAAATTCCACTCTCTTGTCGGATTTTGGTACTGAAGGTGCAGTCACCTCTTCTTCCAAGACCAATCCCAATTTGGCCTGTGGATTGTTAACGCTCTTAGTCGTCACAATTGTGGACGTCCAGAATCTTAGTAACACCGCCTGCTCATAATCAAAGAAGCAATCGCGTATGTCTTCACTCAGGAAAGGATTGTATGCTATCCCTATAATTCCGGACACATAGCTATATGACTTCTTCTTGATCGGTCCACAGTATTCACTGGATTTCGGCAATGCTCCCATAGATTCTTTAGTGAGCCTCAACTCCTTGTTTGAGAATCTCCTGATCTCGTCTATCTTTTTCATGGGTTCCAATTCTTCAGGTTCTTTCATGTTCACCCTCATCGGTTTACTTTGCTGCATATCCAGCATTGCTATTAAGAACATGGCTTTCGTTCGCTCATCGCCTTCCTTCAACATTTTAACACAAGTGCTTAATGCAGGTACTGAGATCTGCTCTATCAGGAATCGAATGAAACAGAGAGCGTCTCTCCGCTTTGCACACGCTACTGCTGCTCCCTCCTGGACTATCAGATCCCTCAGATTCGTCATAAGGAAAACTTTTTCCTCCTTTGATCTCTTCCTTTCTTCTGAATCATATTCTTCGCGAGTCAGTCCCATCATGCACCAGGCGAGCCTGAGTTGTAATTCTGTCCTTACGTAAGGTACTGCCACGAGAGCATGTATTCTTGGCGTAGTCCTCATTTCTTCTTCGAAATAGCTCAATACTACTGCTTTCCATGGAAGGCTCACTAACTGCTCGATCGTCTCCGCCTCTACGTCAGACGACGCCAAAGTTCCATACGCCTTCTGCTTGAGGGTGGTGCCTTGCAACATCGTTTCCAGATAACCCTCCATGGCTTTTTCGTCTTCCAGGGCCATTACATACCCTCTAGCCGAGTTCCGGTATTCCAACATCTCCATGTATCCACCGGTGGGTTCATCTATCGACACTGTCTCCGACACTGTTAGTCGGTTGTATTCCACTGGTGTCAGTTGTCCTGCAACACTTCCTTTTCCATGATTCATGGGAGATGGTTTGAAGTCCCTCATTTTACTCTCTCCACATTGACTGAGTATTTCCATTTCTAAAGTTGCTCCAGTCAGAGTGCGGTCACTCCTTTTGGATTTATAACCGGTTGACTTTATCCCTGCCATGAGAATGGGTGGCACCATCGCTATATCACTTAATATTCTATCTGTGCCGGACAATTGATAATCACCTTGCCCCAAATCCATAACTTCTTCGACTCGCTTCCTTTTCGCTGAGTTACCAGCTTTCATCGATATTTCTGAATCCACTTTCGTCTTTCCAATTCTCCTCGGCATCACTCTGCTGCCTAACTTCATTTTCATCGCATTGATTTTATCAATCACCATTTTTGATCGCATCGTTCCTCTCTTGGTCCTTGACAGGTACACCACCTCTCCTTCATTGTCCTGCGGTGTCATCTTGATGGGAGAATTCGCTTCACTCTCATCAGTGGCTGAGTCGATCAATAACTCACTCAGTCTCCCTTCACACTCATCAAGCTTGTCAAGTACTTCTCTCATCAAGGGTTGATTGAGACCTGTTTTGAGAATGGACTGGGTCCCATAGCTCTGAATCACAGTCCAGACTTCTTCCATGAACGCCACTCTGTCCAGCTTACATCCCGTCCTACTCTCATGGTCTCGGTGATGTACTTCCCATTCTTCTTCGGGTAGCGTTCCCAAGAAAGGTACTCTGGCTGAGGCCTCTATTCTTCTCCTCCGAGGTGATTCCATGAGGATTATCTGATCGTTATTTCTTGTATTGCCAGGAGAGCTGCTCTCCGGCAAATTCCGTTTCATCTCCTCAAAGGCTGACGGAGGTTCCAGTGTCGAGATGCTTTCATCCGCTGGCTCAGTCGTTTCCAACGTGTCTGCATTATTCTCAAGATCACTGAAGATATTGAAATCCAGGCTGGATGTTCCTCCTGTCGATGCCCTGTCGTCCTCCCCACCAGCTTGATCTTGTTGCATGGGTTCTTCAGTCTGACGGTTTCCACCCTGTCCGTCATCTCCTTCTGACTTGTCCCTATTCGAGTTCGATGGTCCTTGTTCGTCTTTGTCGGCTTCTTCCTGGAATCTCGGTATGAGCAATGTACCGGCCGACTTATCTTCCTCTTCTCCATGGACCACTTTGATTTCTTCGCAGCCGAAGGGTGCTAGGAAAATTCTCGTCTGCAATATTCCCGCAACTTTCATCTCTTTTCTCACACTGATCAGGATTACTGAGGCTTCAGGCAATTCAGTCCTGCCTCTCATCCTCATTGGAGCTAAGCCTAGTCCCCTCCATTCCTCATCAAATCCTTCCGGCTTGGGAGTAGCAGCGTTGCTTATTCGCCTTCTCGTCGCTTGATCCGTGTACGCAAATCGTGTGTACTGTAACACGGCGGCATTTCTCCCCACGAAGTATGGATCCATCGTCGCCGAGAAATTCCCTATTCTCCTTTCATTGGTTTCGAATGCTCTCAACCTAGGAGTTTGTACTACGGAGACTGCTCCGAGCAACATCCTTCTTATCAGAGGGAATTCAGGGATTGCTTCGGGTAGCTTCTTGTAATCGCCCCAGTCCTTCGTCTCTTCTCTCACCTTGTGATACGCTGCTGTGAGACGAGGCACTCTGGTCATTTCACCATTCGTTTTGTCATAGGGCCTCAGATTCCAAAGCTTTGGAAACACCTCGATGTGCCCTCTTTCTACTTCTCCCATGCGGTCACAGAAGTGATCGTCAAAATTGATGACTGTCATCTCTGGCTCCGATATTTTCGCAAATAACAGATATTCACTCATGAGCTCTCGCAATGCGTGCTGCTCACACCAGTTCAGTGTACTACCGTCCACTGCCGATATGAGGTTCAGGTGCAACACCGACCTCCTATATGCTTCCACTTTAACGTCAGGGAACGCAAAGGTGACTGCTGGTCCATAGATCACTGTCACGAACTCCGTGACTCCTCTGATCAGCGCCAAGGGATCGATTCTCATAGCTAAGCTCAAATCTGTTAACAGCGGCATGCCTCCAACATGTCGTCTAACATCTTCCTCTCTTTCAATTGTCTCGTCTTCTCCGGTTCCAAAGCGATTTTGCTGCAAGAGATACTGGATAAGAGTGTGTCTCAGGTCTCTTATTTTGTTCCACGAGTCTGTGGATTTCTTCATATCCAGATTCCTCACTCTCTCTTTCATCTGCTCTGGACAACGTGCCAGTTTCATCAGTCCTCCCAAGTTTCCGTGGGTTATTGCGATCAATGTCAGAAGTCCATCTAGTCGCAGGTTCTGTATTCCATCCGTAAGCAGTATCACCGGTCCTTTCACGAAATTCTCCGCTCCAAATGTCACGAACAAGGCTATTAATTCCACTATCGATACTTTCACTACCGCTTGGAGGAATTCCTTTATCAAGTAGTGCGAGACTTTCGGGTAGACTTTTGCCAAGAAGGACGCGGTCCATCCGGCTCCCAACCCTTCTAGCATGCTGTCTGTCCTTTCAAATCCCTCCTGTCCTTTCACTTCCTGGGTCCAGAAGGTTTCCAGAGTAATCTGACACATTCTGTTCACGAACTCAGCTGTCTTTTCTTCGGCATTTTCCGCCAGGTTCACCTCCTTCAACAAGTAGGCGTGTATCTTAGTGATCATTACTGGGCCTTGCTGAAAAGCATCTGCACCCAATGCCGCTACTCTCGGATTCAGGTGTAGCCACTGGTTTGCTTCCGGCTTGGTTCTCAGCACCATCGCTTCCAGATGAGCTCTCGTCTCCAGTGAATTCTTTCTTCTCGTGTCTTCACTCGCCACTTCCATTGCTCGGAACCACAAGTCGTTGGACATCGCCGTGATCACTCGATGGTCGTCATCTATTCCTGGTTTCAGTTTGAGTTGCCGACTGAAGTTGGACAGTTCCAACCCCAGCACTTCGTCCAACACCAACATGTGTAGCGCGTGGTCCTTGAACCCTCTCATCACGTTTGAGATATCTGACCATACTGCAGGCAGTTCAGCCTTAAGTGGCCTCAGGTTCTCCATTTCTATCATGCGATTCGGGGCTGATATGATCACATCATATTTTCCCTCCGAAAGTAAGGCTACCATTGCATACACAAATTTCAGTCCATCCGGGAGATGTGCATATCCCAGAGACAACGCAAATACTACTCTCAATGTCACTTTGTTGAATGATCCCTCCTTTGTCGCGTCTACCACTTCACCCATTGACTCCAGGATGTCTTTTATCGCTGGCCATACTGCGTTTTCTGCTGTTGCAGGATCTCTGAGCCTGCTCAGAAAACCTCTACTGTGTAGATGGTCATTGATGCCAGCAAACACAATCGTTATCGGGTTCATTTCTGTCTGCCTTTGTACCCCTATAGCCAATGACACTGATTGCAATAGGTCTAGGTCAACTGCGGCCAGCATTATGACGTCCGGCCAAAACAAAGACTTAGAGGTGTACACGAACTCTGAATTCGCTACTACCATGATTTTGGCCTTTCTCATCTCTGCTTTGTCGTAGGCGGCGAAGATGGTCTCATCTTTCTTTATCGTTGTCAATCCGCCATATCTCTGGGCATCACCATCTTGGTTCGCTAGTTTTGGGTACACTCTCTCCTTCACATGACCAGGTGGTGTCGTCAATTGCCTAAATATCTTCACGTGTTGTCCAATCGGCACTCTCGCCGTCAGGAATCTTCCTGGCCTTTCTTCACGATTCCTCTCATCATGGTTCAATCTCACATCTTGCAACGGTCTTGCATTCACAGGTCCTATTGTGTTGTTGGAGGGCAGTCCCTCCAAGTCGGCAAATCTCAAGGCCGTCGTGGAGCTGAAATTTATGCTAGCGGCTATCAACCAGTCTACGCCGGTTATCGAGTACAATCTGCTGACGGATAGCGTCGCTCCATTCAGCATCCTCCTTGCATCTTCGATGAAGCTCACTCTCTGTAGGTCCAGCTTCATTAGTTCTTCTTTGTATATATGCCAAGGAGACGGCATGGATCGCGACCACATCAATGAGCCTCTGCTCGGTCTCTCCTCTCGACTGGTACTCGTCGTCTGCGATCTAGTGTCCGATCTGGATGTGCCTGCTACTTCCTCGATTGGTTGGTTGACAGGTCCTATCCTTTTCCTAGGATGAATTGTCCTCCTCATCGGTGCTTCTCCCAACCGATCTTGTACGTCTGTTCTTCGACCTGGTTCACCGGAGCTTTGTTGCCGGTAATTTGTGACGGCTGGGACCGTACCCAAGCGTGTTTCCAGGTTAGGAGGTACAAAGGTGGTGATCACCGTATCACTCACCGTTCCCTCTTCCTTCAGTACTCCTGTGTCAAAGAGTTCTGCTTCCAGCTCATCCAACCGTTCTTGGAAGACTCGATTCAACCAAGCTTGTCCTTCGACACTGTCGAAGTGGATGCCATCTGTGGTCAGTCTGGCTTGATCCATGGCTCTCAATTCATGTTCAATGTCCATGAGGATCATTCTTCCGGCATTTCGATTTGCTAGGTTTCTCAAGATGTTATTCCATCTCATGACTCCCTCGTTGTGCCTTCTTCCTGACGCTGTCAGGCTTCTTGCGTTCATTGGCACCGTGCAAACGGTCAGTACCGCGCAACTGAACTTCTGCCAGAGAGTAGTAAACAAACACACCATCATTGCTTCCCACAGTGCTTCCTGCTCATCTGATCCTCTGGAGATGTCATTCGTCCCAACTAAGATCATCACATTGGGTATCTTCCCTGGATTCATCAGCTCCAACATGCGATATAATTGGGCAATCGTCGCGCCTCCAAAGGCCATCACCGTGGTGACCCATGAGGTCCTCAAATTCGACAGCACTCTGACTAAGCTGTCTCCCAATATCAGGTGAGATGTCCCGAGTGGTGGTTGCTGCAGGTTCACAGCCGGGCTCCAGGTAGCTCGATTGAAGCAGGCTCTCGGATCTGTCTCCGGAACTCCCGTGAAATTATACTTCAATTGATTATTCTTCTGCACGTCTATTACACGAGACACTTTCTTCGCTGGCATCTTCCTTACTTTCCTCTCTGGGATTCTCGAGTTCCCCATGAGTGGTGTCACGTTACTCATCCCTTGTCTGATTACTGTCTGGGAGAGTTGTACTCTGCCCGTATCGTCAATCGTTCCATAGGGTGCAGTCACCCCGGAACCTGGTGCATTCTTGTTAGCGACCAATCGTCCAGCTGTCTCTATCAGTTTTCTCACTGTCTGTTCTACGACGGGATCACCCAAGGTGTCACTAGGATCCGGGATTGTTACTCGGTTCTTCTCTGCTGGAAGCCGTGTCTCCGTTGTTTGACTCATTTCTCGAGGTGTCAAGAGCTCCATCGGGGACTTCCCACGAGGAATATCCCTTGCAGGTATCACTTTCTCAATGGACGTCGTCAACGCCACCTGCTCCGATCGCTCTTTGTATTCCTGCCTTAAGCGTTCGATCTCTTGACCCTGCTTTTTGTTGCAGTCTTCAAACAACTTTCTCCACATGTCCCGGTCTTCCTCCATCGCCAGCATGGTCTTCGTCATATCGTCTAACTCCTTCTTCGTACTTCTCAACTGATCGTTCATCTCGTCCAGATCTTGTATGGTTTGGTTCGTCTGAACCTTCTGTGTTACTTTCGCCCCTTTTGGTGGCACAGCTGCTCTCAGTGGTGAACCAGACGAGGTCGCCTCGCTGTTCATCTCCCGATGCATTCTCGTCAGCCCAGGTTTGGGCTTGGAGGGCATTGGCATCTCACCTGGTTGGTAAGTCCTAGAACTTCCCAACCCAGGCTCATTCGCCAAGTCACTCCCTGAGAGAGCCCCGTTTCTCCACCTCATCACTCTCATGTTCGGGCGGTCTAGTACTCCTCTTTCTCCATATGCTGCCATCAACAGGACTTCCGTGGGGCGGTCCCCACGGTTGTCGTGCCCCAAGATGTTAATCAGGGCGGTCAGCAACATGACCACCTCTGGGTCCTCCAGAGCGAAGTCTCGTTCGATCAGCCGACGATAGATCGCATCTACCATCAGTCCTACATATGCCTCTGCCAGGTCCATCAATTCATCCAGGTTGAAATTGTCCATACTGTTCTTTCCAAGTTTGATTTGATTTCGATTTCAAGTTTTGACTCAAGTGAGCAATTAAATGATCAATCAGGATCTAGAAAAGGAATCACGACTGTCACACCTGTCAGTTTCACCTTAATATATATCGTTAAAATTTGCTTAAAGACAGTTCAGATAAAAAGATATTTATCCTAAAATTTATTAAAATCAATTGGTTTCTAAAATTTTGGAATTCGACCTAAGATTGGACAGTCCAAACTTTGGATCTATTCCCAAGATCGTCATTTAGTTGTTCATGGTCACTAACCCCTACTTACCCATGATCTTAATAACCTAACAAATAACATAACATAACATAACATAACACACATATCACATATTACATGCAACTTGGTCTTTGGCCTAATACCCTCTCGCTCATCACTCAGCCTATACTTATGTAATATTTCTTATGTAGATACACTTTTATGTTCGTATCAGAGAATATCACGTGTACAAGCGCGTACAATTCCCGAGGATGCAGTCTTCCTCTATTTGGATCGTACACTGGAAGCGAAAGCTCCTTCACGTCCATTTCCACAAGGAAGTCCCTCAGCCTCGTCAAAGACAAGACTAGGTTTTCTGGGTCCACGTGCTGCTTCTCTGTCGCCCTCGTTACCAAGAAGCATAAGTACTTTCCCGGTATCTGCGACACCGCCTGGGGTAAGGCTGCTACGCCCCCTATCCCTGGTCTTTGCTTCCAAAGGAATTCCACGTTTTTGTATTCCCTCTTAAAATCTGCCGCTAGCGCCGTCCTAAAACTCATGTCTGCGGTGATTGCTATCGCACATGTTCTGTTTGTGAGTATGAAATCACTATCTGTTAGTACTATGTTACTTGAATATTCATTTGGTAAGTTAAAATATGACTCAGTTACCCTGCCTATGTCAGGTTTCTTAGGTTCTTCACCTGTTTCTGCTTCTAAGTCTCCTGTTTCTCTTGCTATTCTTAATTTTTTTATTATCAAGTTTTCAGTGTGGGTAAGTCCTACCCCCACTCCCCGGACAAAAATATCCATCGGCGTCCCCGTCGATCGCATACCGGGTATTAAGTCAAGGTTAGAAGCTGGAATGAGAAGTTGTCCTTCCTGGGCAGCCCAGGAAGGATCATCTCGTTCGGTCTTAATGTATTTCGCGCTTTCGCGATCTACGTCTTGAATCGTAACGTTGGTCTCTTTAGGGTCTGATGTCATTTCGTTCAGCCACTCTAAGACGCGCAGGTTCGTCAGGTCTTGTTCATTTGACTGCTGTTGCTCATCGTCGAATTCTACTTCGGGTTTCGACCAGTCATCAACCCACTCATCGTTGTGATCATCGACTATGTCAATGTCTTGTGACACGGTTATTTCCTCTAAACCCACTATTTCCTCCACTATTTTCTTTAGATCTATCCTATCCACTACAAAGTCGTCACCGTAAGGATTTCTTTCTTTGTCTCGTCCCGTCCTTCTGACGAGTCTGAATCGTGAACGGAAGATCTGGTTCCAAGTTCTTGGGAACCTCTGTCTGTTCGGGATCCTGCCAATCTTCCTCTGCGTAGGGTAAGGTTTCATCGTCCACTTCGATCTGTTCGTTTGGATCCAGGTCCAATGGTGTATCCGTGCCTTCCTCTACGACTTCGTTTCCATCGTTCTTCTCCCTGGTGCCTTTTTCATTGATCTCACAAGCAGGGTCCATCATTAGATAATCCCCCTCTTCCATGTCTGCAGGTATACACCAGTCTTCTGTCGATGGATTGTGTGGCTTGATGTTCTCGTAGTGGGCGGCTCGGCCAGTACTCAGTCTATAAAAACGTCCCTCCTGGTGCACCTCCGTAATCATGAAGGGTCCCCTCCACTTTTTTAGAAGCTTCTTTGTTCCTTTCGGTGGTATAACGTTCTGAAATACCCATACGTAGTCTCCCACCGAGTAGGCCTTTGCACCAGCTGCTTTCTTGTCGAATCTTTTCCTCTGCCTTGCCTGTGCCTGCTGAGTGTTTCGTCTACACAGATCGTTCAACTCCTGTTGACGTCTGATCACATCCCTCACGTAAACCTGTGGAGATGTTTTCTTCCCCTCATATTCTGGGTAGAAGAATGTCAAGGGTAAAGACTTCTCGTGTCCCGTCAGCATCATGTGTGGACTGACCCCAGTGGTGGAGTGTTGCGTGCTATTATAAGCTCCCATCACCTGTGGAAGGTATCTGTCCCAATCGGTCATGTACCTGGAACAATATACCCTCAGCATCGACACTAACGTCCTATTCTGTCTTTCCACTAAGCCATTCGTCTGAGGGTGGTATGTCGTGGAGTGAGCCTGAGCGACTTGTGACCGTCTCATAAGCTCTTTCGTAAG
The DNA here is from genome assembly GCF_963678635.1 of Symsagittifera roscoffensis. Lineage (NCBI taxonomy): Eukaryota > Metazoa > Xenacoelomorpha > Acoela > Convolutidae > Symsagittifera > Symsagittifera roscoffensis. Next base: position 18,968,109 of record NC_087066.1, on the reverse strand, counting down.
CTCGCCTACGAAAGCCGTTCCATTGTCCGATTGAAACGTCATTGGACATCCGTGTCTTGCTATCCACGTATTGATCAGGTGGTCGCATGTCTCTTCCGCCGAGGCAGTGATGCAGGGCACGGCCTCTGCATACTTCGTGAAGTGATCTATCATGACCAACACTTGGTTGTAACCGCTGTCTGTCATGCATATCTTCTGGTGATCTATCTGCACCACCTCGTTGAATTCAGACGACTCAATTGATTGTAAAGGAAATCGCAACTTCCTAGGATCCTTGACCTGTTGGCATGACAGACATGCTGTCACCCATTTCTCGCATGCATTTTTCATCCCAGGCCACTCAAAGCGCTTCAGGATCCTCTGATACACTTTGTCGATCCCTTGATGGCCCATCTGATCATGCGACCTGAATAATAGTTCTGTCTGATAGAGTTGCGGCAACACTATCGCGTTATATTTGTATAAGACCTTGTCTTCTTCTCTTCTCCTGCAAGCCACGATCCCGTCCTTGTTCAGATATAATCTCCCCTCCTTCTGCATGAAGTATTGTCTCAGGATCCTATAGCTGTCTTCTTCCAGGTCACCTTTGTCAGGTGCACCGTTTTCTATCCACCTTTTTAGGTTGCTTGTCATGCGATCATTTCTCTGCGCCCTTAGAAGGTCCGAGAGTCTGTATCTCGCCTTCAAGTACGTCTTCATGACTCTCATCTGACTGTTCAGCTCGTTGGGCTGATGTGTGTCTTCTTCCATCTTAACGCACCAAATCTTCGCCAACGGTTGTGTTTCTTGCTGAAACGGCTGAAGATCAGTCCTGACTACCTCTTTCTGCGGCAACAGGCTTATCGAACGTTTCGATACCGCTATCGTTTCTAAGTCATCCGCTGCGTTGTCAAAGACTCTTTCGCTTGGTATTAGGTAGCGATCACTGTCAGGATCCTGGTACACCTCTCTGTCCAGGTTTCTCGCCCGAGTTTCCACTAGTAGCGTGTGTATCGCCAGTTCTGACAGTTCTGATCCCGAGGTCGAATCCCTGTCTGAATAGGTGTTCATTCTCGAGCTTTCTGACTTATCATCCGTCGAAGGTGTTGTGCTGGAGACTGCACGCTCCTCCAGATCATGTCCGTATTTCCTTCGCATCCATCTGAACTCCCCGGACAAAACTTTGTTCTCTAGGTCCTGTTTCTCATCAGGAATTTTCTCGTCTATCTCGGACTCCCCGGACAAATTTCCTTGTCCCGGGTATTGATCTTGTGATCGCTGGTTTTTCTCCTCATCCTTCTCCCCGGACAAATAGTCTTGCAGCAGATTTTGTTCTACCTCTTCACCCTCTTTTTCCCGGTCTACAAAGGTGACAGTTTTCTTTTGCTTGCCGCTCTCCTGTCCTTTCTGTCCGTAAGAAGTACTGGTTAAAATCTCCTGGGGTATTGAGGATACCAGTTGCTGAACTATTGTCCTACAATACCTCTTGTTCTCTTCGTGCTGTTGTCTGGACGGCATGATCTTCACTTTCTCACTGACTGTTAGCGATGCCACTGCTGCTGTCCACTCGGGGTCATCTCTGGTCACTTCTCTTTCTAACAATCCACCCAGTATCCGCATCACTTGTGGTGTGACTTGCACCGTTTTATCCAATAATGAGAGGCTGTTTATATTCATGCGAGAGAGTTCTTGCTGGACCAGGTTCGAGCGCAGCAACAAATCCAAGGGGACCGGGTCCTCCCTTGACAGGATCTTTATCTCGGCTGCTTTCTCTACAGGTAACTCAGGATGCCCCGGAATTGGATGTCCAGACTTATCCAACCATCTCGTTAAGGGAAGCGCTTCATAAGTTTCTTTGTCCAGAAACGAGAATCCCTCCTTTACTTCCGCCTGATTGGCCTGCTTCTGCTCCAATCTTTCATAGAACTCAGTTTTCTTGCTGAGACTGTCAGCATTCTGATGTTTATCACGCATCCTGTGTTCGATTATCATATGGTAGCCATCCAGTCTTACTATCCATCTACCAATATAACTCTGATCCATCGAGTAGGTCTTCAACCAGGATAACGCTCTGTTGTCCACGCGTAACTTGAAGGGAGCGCTCCCCAAGTATGCACGGTACTTCTCCACGAAGGTAACTACTGCAAACATTTCTGCTTTTGGTGCGCCATATTTCATCTCTGTGTCACTCAAGACTTTGCTGCCGTATGCAATGGGACGGAGAACTGTTCTTCCGTTCCATTCTTGCTCTTGATGCAATATTCCTGAGATGGCCACCACCGATGCGTCTGTGTCAAGAACATACATGCCCTTTTCTGTAGGCATGCCCAGCACTGGCGCTTCGCACAGTTCCCGCTTTATGTTCTCGAAAGCAACTTGTGCCTCATCGTTCCATTCGAACTTTTTCCCTTTGTTGCGCATCAGCTTCTGTATCGGGTACACCTTGTCCGCGTATCCTTTTATGAATTCTCGGTAGTAATTGGCAAACCCTAGGAAGCTCATGAGCTGTGTGTCCGTTCTAGGAGCTTTCCATGTCAGCACAGCCTCTACTGCTTCTAAATCTGGCCTCACACCATGCCAGTCCACCATTCTTCCCAGGTACTTGATCGAATCCCTAAGGATTTCACATTTCGATGGTTTGCATTTCAAGCCTGCTCTTTTCATACATCCGAAGACCTCATCGAGTCGATCAATGTGATCCTCCAGGGTTGGTGTCGCTATGACTACGTCATCCACGTAGCACATCAGGAGATTCCCGTACTTTTTGGTCACTCCTGTCAAAGCCTGAGCCATCAGCCTTTGAAAAGTTGCTGTTGCATTGCACAAGCCGAAGGGCATCCTCTTCCACAGGTACAACCCCAATTCGCACGCGAATCCGGTTTTCTCTCTGTCCTTCTTTCGCAGAGGAACCTGCCAGAAGGCAGAACCCAAGTCCAATGTGGTGAAGAACTTTGCATCACCAAGTTTGGATAGGCTCTCGTCTATTCGCGGTATCGGGTACGCATCTTTAATCGTTACCGCGTTCAAGTAACGAAAGTCGCAACAAAATCTAAGCTGCCCCCCTTTCTTTTTCGCCATGACTACCCCGCAAGCCCACGGTGATTTCGAGGGTTCTATCATGTCGTATTCAAGCAACATTTCTATTTCCGCTCGGCACGCTTCCGATTTATGTGGCGTCATTCGCCTTGCGCCTTCCCTATGGGGAACGGCGCCCTCTTCTAGTTCGATTTCGTGTTCGACGAAATTACAGCAACCGATATCCGCCTTATGTTTTGAAAATACATCAGCGTTCCGATTTAGGAGGTCCCGCAATTTTTCGAAATCTCCCTCACCTATTTTCCCTTTTAAATGTTCTATCTCTGGCAAAACCGGTTTGTCAGATTCTAGTTCATATGACGAGGGGCGTTCCGGAAAATTCGAGCAGCTTGATAAGCCGTCGTCCGTTTCGGATTTCATTGAAAACAATTTATGAATAGATTTTAATTCATTAATTCTCTTTAAGATTTTATCTTTATTTGCATGATAAGGACAGTCTTTCACACTATATTTCTTCGAGTTTTCTGTCTCCTCATAGTCGGTCCTCATCGGCAAGGCGTAGCCAAGCTTCTTTCCACGCTGGATTGAAACCGTGGTGTCCAGTGTGTTCAACAACACACTGACACACAGTCCGTTTCGCGTTACCGAGAAGCTCCGGCCTAAAATCACCGAACTCTGACTATTTGGATTCGGTACTAAGCAAACCTGTTTGCTATCACTTAACGAATTTAAATTTCTCATTCTAAAAATTGCTACTACAGCTTGTCCTGGTTGTAACTTTACTTTTCTATCCAAAAAAACTGGTACCTTATTTTCATCTGTTATTATCCTATTAATTGGTCTCTTAACATACTTTCGGTCCGGGTTTCTAATCCGTATTAGACCGTTGTTCAAGTCAATCATCACGTCAAAATTCCTGACAAAATCTCTGCCCAAGATGAATTGGTCGGCGTCGTCCAGATTCTCTACCACCAGGAAGCTCATCCAAAGGTTCCGTCCTCCCATGTGAAGGACCGTCACCGGTGTTCTTCCGGCTACGTAGATAGCTCCTCGATTTGCAGCGGCTAGTCGGAGATTCGTAGGAATCAAATCTTCCCGCGTGAAGCCCATTCTCTCCCAGGTTTTTATCGGCATCACACTCACCACCGCGCCTGTGTCCAGAAGCCCTGTGACTCCGATTTTTGTTCCGTTGGTGTCAAGCAGGTGTGCTGTCACATCTGCTTCATATCCATTATGTACCGCGTCTTGTTCCATCATGGCGTCATGGCCTATCCTGCGGACTTTGAGTTCCTCTTCACCCAAATAGATCTGCCCCATTTGGTCATCATCTGTTGTTATGTAAGTCCTGGTGTAGATGCTGATTCCATCCACGTTCAGCATTATTTGATACGGCCCATAGACCTCCAAGTAGCGTCCATGAAGTTTCTTCATGCGAGGGCCACCCGTCGTTAGTAGTGCTTGCACAGCTCTCGACTCAGTGCGTGGCTCCACCTGCCTCAGATAATCTGCATATGTGTCCAAATGCATTAAAGTGAACTCTGATGGTTCACTCAAATTTCTTATTACCTGGTGTCCAGCCACTGAGATTATCGACTGTATCTTCTTTCCCTGCGGCGCCATGCCGAACCTCTTACCGGAGATCACTTTAAGTTTCATATCTAAACTGCTTGGTGTTTTCGTCTCCTCGAACTCCATTGTCTCGAAGGTATTCAGTTGCTCCTGAAGCTTTTCATTTTCCAGTTCAAGTTTCACTTTTTGTTCGATCTCTTTCGTCACCAATTCCTGCTGTACTCTATTTAGAGCATCCTTTGCGGCTGCCTTATAATCGATCTTGAAGTCATCGGCCGCAGTTGCTGGTTCCGGTTCACGTGCTTCTTCTGTTACTGCTTGCATTTTCTTTGCCGCCAGCTCTTGAGGTTTGTCCTTCCTGCGTGCCTCTGCTTCGCTCAAAAGTCGAGCCTTGCTTGCTTTCACTCCTGGCAAAGCTTCTTCATGCCTTGGATGCTTGATGTCTGCCACTGCATCCCAGAATTGCGGACAATCTGATTTAAAATGACCTTCCAAGTTACAAAAGAAACACCTCGGGCCAAATTTCGCAATTACTCCTCTCATGAAATCCTCATGATCCAACTCTGACGCATCTTCGTCCTCGAGGCTAAAGCCTATTGCTTTCATGCCTTGTTTGTAAGCTGGGCATGCTGACACATGATGGTCTGTTGAACTGCAATTAGCACAAGAACGTCTCTTGTCTATATCATCCCTCGGTTTGTACCAATTGTTCCCTTGGTTAGCTGGTCCGTTGTTAAAATTGCCATAATTGTTCTTGTAATATCCAGATCTCGAAGGAGGTTTCAACAAAAGATACTCTTTTGATTTGAGCCTCAACTCCTCCGGTGTTGGTGCATTAGTTGATAGTGGTGTGTAATGCGTTGCTAGCATCGTACGAAGTTCATCATTTTTCACACCATCGATGAATTTTGAGGCTACGGCCAGGTTCATCCTTCGGTTTGACTCATCCGGTTGGCTGCGTCTTCTCAGCATTTCCAAATCATCGAGAAACTTGTCTATTGTTTCATCTTCTCGTTGCCTCCGTTTCTCGAAGCGCATCATCGCCTGGTGCCCCTGCACCCCTGATCCGAAACGGTTTAACAAGATTTCGAAGATTTTCTCAGCAGTGTCACGTTGATACTGTTTCTTAGCCATGACACAGTTCAGGGCTGTCCCTTCTAAGTTGCTGGTGAGCGCGCTGCATTCATGTCTCTCCGACAAGTCCTCTTCCTCGAAATGCAGCTTCATTACCTCTATCCAGGTATCAATACAGCCATCAGATTCGTCCTTGTAGCATCTTGGCTTCTTAAAGACTCTTCTGGACTTTTCACTGCGTTCATTGGTTCTAGATATCCGCGTCAGGAATGTCTCCAAAGACCTGTTCAGGGGTTCAAATGCTGTGGCCATTGCCGTAGCATCCCTTGAGTGTCCCGCCTGAGTGTCCTCACTTCTTTTCGAAGGCTCTGTGTGCGGTGCATCCCTGCAATCCGAATCACCATGAGCGTTTCCCGCTTGGCCCATGTGACTCCTCCTCGGGCTTGTATGCCCCATGTTGCCAGAATCGCTTCTCCCGGTCGCATGTGTGCTTTGCGTTGGTCGTTCGTTCGAGGTTTGTCTGTTCCCCGTTGAACTTGCTCTACTGTTCGGGCCCCATGCTGTATTACCCCTTGTGGCATAGCCTGATGAACTGCCCCTGCCTCTAGTGGATCCATTTGTCTTCCTCCTTTGATGTTCATTGAAGTTCACCCTCGGTTCCCTGCTGGGACCTCCCGAGTTCGGCTCTCCTTCTTTTGGTCCACTCTTGCTGCTTAGTAGCCCGTCCAACCTATCCATGATAGCCTGCGTTCGCCTCTCCATCATCGCGTCTATCTTTGTGTCAAGAGACCCAAGAGACTGCTCTTGCTGAATTCTTAACTTCTCCATTTCGGCTCTTAAGCGTAACTCCCTCTGTTCCGCCTCTCTTGTCATTCGCGACAAGTTCCTCGTCATATGTTCGTCCGTTCTTTCTTTCAAGCGTTTTTCGCTTCTGCCAACTTCTTGTCTGTTGCGGTTTATTTCTTCCCGCAGACTTTCTCTTTCAATGTGAACTGCTCTTTCCAGTTCACTCATCCTTATCGACATCTGTTCATTTTGTTCTCCTAAACTGCCCACTATGTTGTTTAAGGCTTCCTCTAGTGCTGCCCCGTTTTCCATGAGTGGCGTCACTAGTGGTGGTGTAACTCTGTCGGTCCCAGGTAGCTTCGTGCTGGTAGAGATCCGGGCCTTGACTCTCTGTCTTGACGTTTTATCATTATCTATTTCAGGATCCGCTAACGCGTTGCCAAGCCCTCTGGTTCTACTCTCTTCAGGTTGTGGCTCCGAACTTGTCCTAATCGCGAAGTCCTTCGACTGGCCCGGTGTGTTTGCCTCTTTGCTTATCGTTGTCACTACACCAAATTTATCCATGGTTCCAGTCTCTCTTCCGACGTGTGCCTCACTCTCCTGGATCGAACTATTGAGACTGACTTGAGATCCAAAGTCCCCTTGCTCCTCTTCATCCTCTTCCTCCTGGGACTCCCCATCGTTTCCTGCTCCTCCTCCCATGCTGAATGGAAAGATGTTTCCGAAGGTGTTCTTCATTCTTTCTGAGAACGATGATGAGGTTGTTTGTTTTCCAGTTCCGCTTGCCATCATAGTGTTGTCTGTCGGAGATCTTCTAGTTGCCGTTACTTCAGTTGAGATGTCGGACAGTTCCGACATCTCCTCTCGATCCAACGTCCCGGTGGAAGTGGCAAAATCATGGCCTTGTTCTACCGGAGTAGATTCACTCGCCAGCCTTCTGCCTCTCCCTTCCAGTCCATTTACTCCCTGGTTGTCGTTCATGGTATGGTCCGTATTGACCTCCACTTCTAACAGTTCTCTTCGCTCTTCTGAGGTCTTTTGACTTCTCGTTTCAACCATTCTGCCTGAAACCGTCCCCTCTTTATCGGACCGGGTTCGCTTGATCCAATCCACAAAAGGATCGGTCATCGTTTTTCTTTGCTTTTCAGGTATGAATTTCCTAGAGCTATTACCTCGTTTTGGTATCCTTGACTTGTCTAAACTCATTCTTTATTTGTCACTTTCCTATGCCTACTCTTGACTCAATTGCTAGAGACCTTATAGTTTTATTAACAATAATAATGACACAACACAATAAATTTCACCAGATTCTATTAAATAGTGACCACGAATCCCTGTATGTTGTCAGAGTAAAGTTTGTATAAAATTTATTCACACTAGCCGATTATCGGTCCAAAGATCTGGAAACTAGCACAATATGATGTTATCAGTCAATTTAAAAGATAGTGTAGTCACTACCCAATCAAGCACAGTTTAGGTTGATTTAAAATCAAAAACAAAAAATATATATTGACACAATATGAATGTATATATAAAAAAAACGTATGTGTCTTGTACTCTTAGTCGGTCGCAGTACAATAGTCGAACCTGTCTTTTAAAGAAAAAGCTTTCCCTGCTTGGTGCTGCACCAAACAGACAAAACTTTGAAGGCAGTAATTTTCTCAAGTGGGCGTCTATTGCACCCACCGAGTACTGTGTTACCTATCTGCCTTCGGACTGCCCGAGCTAGACCTACTAAAATCCTCAGGGCAGTCACTTTTCCCAAAAACGTATTATGTTTCAATCCACACCAATGAGTCACGCTCTTTTTAATTTAGACTTAGTGTCGCGAATATCCGAGTTCGGACCTGTTTTGTATTAGTCTGGTTCTTTTTGAGAGGCAAGTTACCAGTGCAGTCACTGATACCTAGCCTGTGTATTAATAACCTAATACCTCTCGCTTTTTAGTCTTTCTTTCGTTTACCTAAGTCCTTAATAAAATGATACCCCTCCGGATTGGCACAAATAGGACCCTTCCGGACTGTCAGAATATAGACCCCTCCGGATTGGGACCCCTCGGAATTAGCAACTATAAGACCCCTCCGGATTCGGACCCCTCCGGTTTTGTGGAAAGTAGACCCCTCCGGATTCGGACCCCTCTGACTTTGAAAAATTTCGACCCCTCCGGATTGGGAGCCCTTAGCTCTGTCAAAGTAGCTTTTTGTAGTTTTCTTAATCTCAGCTTATACCCCTCCGGATACGTTCTGCGTTGCTTTTATGCTGTTTGAATTAACTGGGAAGGGTATAGGGTCCTTTCCTAGACCCCTCCGGATTGAAGTTAAGGCACTTATTTGACAATTCACACTAACGGGGAAGGGTCTTATCACTTGCCTAATTTCGACTCTATTATGGTTGTCTTGTGCCTTCAGCCCTCCCTTTTTGTCTAGAACTGTCCTAAGTTACTTAGTTCAATCGCTATCAACTTTTGGTAGGGGTATAAGGGTTTTTCAAAAAAAATTTATAAAACGTGAAGGGTGTACCCCTCCGGATTTGTGTAATTTGCTAAAAACAATCTCAAAAATTTTCACGCTCGTTTTTCCGAAAAATTTCTGATCCTATTAGTAAGCTCAGCTAATTTCTGATCTATTGGTACCAAGATCAACTCGATATGCTCAGTAGTTCCAAAGTTATAAACCAAAACGTCTTTTTTCCAAGCTCAAAAAATTTTCTCTCTTATAGGTTCCGCCTAACTTTTTCCGCAAATCTGGTCCTTTCGACCTAAAAGTTATTGATCCGAGCTCAGAAGGCCTATACTCTTCTAGTTCAATGCAAAAGACCCGATCTAAAACGCTATTGTAGAAAAAATTTGCGAAAAACTATGCTACCTGGACCCCTCCGGATTGATGAATCCACCAAATCAAACACGTTACGTTCGATTTCTCTGCAACCCGGAAGGCTTTCGGGTAGCGGGTTTTAAAACTTGTAGATTCACTAGTGGACGTTGTCCGAACAACTATTTTTACTGTCCTACCTCAAAAATTTCAAAAAATTTTCTAAATTTTTAGTGTTCCGTTTTCTCAAAAATCACGAAATTTCAGTTTTCGGTACCAAATTAGTTCCAACCACCTTCGAACTTAACTTAACCGGTTCTACCTATTATGGTAGTGCAGTTATGATGTAACACACTAACTTAGCGCTTTTTTCCGTTTCAAAAAATATCGATATCTCAAAAATCGCGACTTGTGGGGGGATCAAAATATCGCAATTTTGATCCTAAAAACCGGTCTGTTTTCGTTGTTTTTGACTGAAAATCGATATAAGACTATTAATATAAGCTATATAAGTAATAATATTAGTAATACTATACCCCTCCGGGTCTGTTTAATATCCAAATTAAGGTGCTTAACTCGGATATTCGCAGTTCGGTGAAGGGTCACTACAGTGCAGCACTGTCGAGCCCCCCACAGATTACTATCTTACTTTTTGTACCAAAAGGGATACAAAACTTGTTAACGATACCCAACAGTCGATTGTTGTTGTCGTTGAGCCCCTTCTTGTTGCTCCTTGTACTGCTTGCCGGATCGGTCTTCACCCAAGACCCTTCCGAATTGGGCGCAAATCAACTGACCCCTCCGGATTGAGCGCAATTTATCATTAACGTGCTTAAATGCTCAAATAACCCTACAGTACAAGCCTCACAAACGGGCCTCAAAATTGATCGTAGCAATCCTGACTGATATAAATGCCTGTAACAACAATATATCTATCAACAACAAACGGGGGGGTTGAATCACATCTTGTCTGGGGGATGATTTCTACTGATTTTTTACTTTTTTACTGTTTTTGGTTTTTTCGGTTATTTTTTATGTTTTTTGTTTTTCTTGGGTACTATACTACTTTTTGTTTGGTTTTACTTATATCTTTAAGTGTTTTTGGTCACCAACCACTCAGGGGACGAGGGGACGGCCGATCCCCCCACCCTTCCTGGTTCGTGAATTTTCGGTCTTAACTAGGTTAAAAAACTATTCACGGCAATTCGGAAGGCCTCCGCGTTCCGAACTACCCTTCCGCCCCGGCGGTTTAGGCCTATTAAGGGCGTTAATGTGAGCATCCGCTCGGCGCGGAGTGCTCGTTAACGGTTCTGCCGGTCATGATGTTAAAAAAGAATAACACCCAGGAGCGCCATAAAAACATACATGTAACATTCGCCCGGAAGATACATATCGACGGATAACAAAACTAAGTCTTAAGACGACTGGCTAGCGTCTAAACAGAGCTTTGCATGTTTTTCACCGTCTCTACCAAGCCAGTACTTTTCGGTGGTCTTTCTTACATCGGGTCGACAAAAACGTTACTGCTCTCCGGCTTCGACCAGAACGCTCAAATTAACTGAATTACATGCAAAAATAGTGAGCTCATGGCTGGGTCTCAGTATCCCCAGACCACGAGGTCACTCCTAAAAACAGGGCTACTACTTATCATATTACTATTGTTTTTGTTCAGTAGATAAAAGTCATCATCTCCATCGAAGATGGATCAACCCTTTCCCCCCCCCAACTCTTAGCACCTCATCCTTGTCAAAACTAATCAAAATATCAGTTAAATTCAAGTCAGGACATGACAGGATGCTAAAAGTTTATGTGAGTTAATAAAAGTTTCCGTCCCGAGACTCTTCCGGATTCTTGAATCCGCTGAATCAAGCTCCTTACTCTTGATTTCTTGCTAATCCGGAAGGCTGGTTCTCACCCTTCACCGTTGTTGGCAACGGCCTTGCAACTATTGTAGCAGCACAATAGTTGCAACTCGGAACGTTCTCTGCTATTCTGTAGTTCGTTGTCGTTTTCCAATCTCGATTTTCGTACTGTTCGCAATCGCAGATAAAAGTTGTTCTGTTTTTCACTCGCTTTTTGTTAAAATGGCCGTTTCAGCATTTCTCAGAAATGTGACGTCATCTTTCGAATTTTTGAAAATTTAAAATACTAGAATATTCTAGCCCTCACCGTTTGGCTAAACGTTCCAACAACGTCGCTTATCCTTCGAAATCATCAACTCGGAAGGCTTACTGCTCAAAATTCGAATCCTGCATAAATTGCATTTTGGCCATTCTGGTCCAATGTCACAAAAAAACAATTTTTTTTCGAAGTTGTGATATGTTTTCTTCTGCTCTTACATGTCTTTTCGTATTTGAAGAGTGCGGCGGTAAACATTATTAAAATTAAGCTTAATGCTGGACAGGGTGCTGTTACTTTTGATTGATGACACATTCTAATATATCGGTGTTTTCACGAATAGTGGTGTTGTTGAAGTTCGAAATTATCTGAGTAATGTCTTGTTTCCTACACTAGTGATATTGGCTTTTATTGCTTTCGTTGTTCATGCCAAGATTTCATTCGGCGAATAATATGGTCAAATTTTTGATATTTCCTATTTAGGTCAGTTGTTAACTTAGTTGTGCTTGATAATCAGATAGTTTCAAACTAATTCTTCGAAATATTTCTTATCTATTGGGCCTTTTAAATCAAAAATTGTATGACTTGTATAGTCTTTGATTGTATCAAGTGGTCCTGCTAAATTTAGGGTATTGATTAGATCTTCTTTTTCCATTCTATGGTAAAAATTTGTTCGATTTTGGGTTTTGTTTTTTTTTTTGTTTTTTGTTGTATATTGTTTTTAATCCAAGTTGAGCATGCAACAGGTTTAAGTATTTTGAGTACTAATGAATCTACTTCGTAACGGTTGCTAAGTAGTCTAAGTAAAACAGAAAACGTTCTAAACTAATTATTTGTTCGCTGTTAGAGTCTATTTTTTCAGTAATTTCTACGGTTGTTTTTTTAAGTAAATTTACTGGCATTTGCAGCTAAATGTATCGGGTGGGGTAAGGTATTTACTTGCTGTCCGAACTAAATATACGTTTGGAATTTTCATTAGAATCAACTGCATTGTTTTTATTCTATGGTTTGGATTGAACTTTTGTGTAAAGAGAAAGATAATAGGCTTATGATCAATACTTAAAACTTTAAAACTGTTGGATGTTTTGATCCGAGGAATAAAAATCATATTCTGTTAATGTATATATGAAAGCTGTATCCTCTCTCATGAGTGTAGAGAGTCGTAGTTCCACTTGTGTAAAGAAATTTGAGTTTGTTGATTTTATATTGACTTCATTTGTGCTTTGATGTGAATTTTAAGGTGCTGCGTCAATTCTCAAAATTAAGGAGTCGAACATGGCGTAGAATGGTTGTTGAAATCAGGGAGAGTGTACAAAATTTGTTCTGTTAGATGTGTTTTAATTCCGTCAAACCGTTTTTGCTGTTTCAGTGTACATTCGAAATTAATCTGTTGGTGTAATATGTTATAAGATGTCGAAGACATAGTTGCATTTTATAAACATTGTTAGTTAAAACTTTTAACATAACGGGACTTCTTGAAGTTTTTTATGGCTGTTGAAGTTGTAAAATTGCATCTTTTACTAATTTAAAGATTTGGTTGTTGCCCTTTTAATGATATGCCCGAAAAATTTTGCGAGGAACTTTCCAAGGAACTATTTGCGAAAATATGGTTCAGATGGTGCTGTTTTCCACTTTCTTTTTTTAATAAAATTTGTTGATAGGTATATAAATCTTTGAAAAGTTCTGGTTTTGTTGTGATTGTATGAAGACATCGTCTAAAGATGGGCTAACAATTTTGCTTAAAACGAGTGGTATAAAGCGTTTACTCATAAATGCAGAAAAAAGCTGTTTCTGTGGAGACACCATAGAATAGTCTCCTCAATTCGTTTTATTAGTTGGCAACTGGAAGTTTTTGCAGATCAATTTTAGCTATCTCTGATTATTGGTGAGAATCTTATTATCGGTGAGTATTTTACAAATTGGACTTAACAATTGTGAAAATAGACTGAAATCTCGTTTGATAATTGCCTTTTTGTGGTGGAGATGCGTATACTGTATCATTTGCTTCTAATACGGGAACGTTATTATATATAATGCAACATCATTCGTGAAGACTGAGTTTGCTCTCTGTGAAATTTTGTGTTTTAATATATTCTTCAAAATATATTGTAAGTTCGACTTTTTTGTGTTCTGTTTGTATTCGATGGGGTGGTTGGTTTGATGCATTTGGTGGTAAAACTTCTATCGTGATTACTCCATAATGGGAAGTTGTATTACATATGCCTGGTAGAGAGTAATCAAAAATATGTCTTCTGATTTTCACTTCTGAGATTACTGTTAACATAGGCTATTGCCGTCTTGTAACAAATTTACGATTAGATTGTGTCATAATTGCACTTGTCCTTTTGATCGCTATTTGAGTTGATGACGAAGGGAAGAACAGTGTTATCGTCCAAAAGTTTCGTGCGGTTTTTCAGTTGTTGTGTAACTTCAACAGTCAATTAGGTGGATTCCAATTGTATGGTCTTCTGGCTTACGATAATACGAGAGTTTTTTATTTTATGTTTGCCTTTTTTGGATGATGCTGTTATTGCTTCTGATTCCGAAAAATATCTTTGGTTTTCTGCTGGATTACTTCTGTCAAACATTAGCTCTTGAAATTTTTAATGTTCGGTAATTACGAGATCGTAATGCTTCTTTGATTAAACAATTATGAAGTAATTTCTTTTGTTTGATTTTGTCGTTCGTTCCCATTGTTATGATTTGTTTTCGGCACCAATATTAGAATGATTGATGCAAAATCCGGATGTCAATTTAGGATTTTCCGAAACGATCAATTTTTCCGGTTTTTGTGATTTTATCTTAACCCTCGGGATTGTTTGTGTAGAATAGCGGGTTGAGGAGAGAGTATATTAATTTGTTGAATGATTTCTTACTGTGCTCAAATGTATAAGTTATATCTAAGTAAAACTTAATCTTTCTTAATGGGGGTTTGATTTGTGATCAAGGGTTGCAGAATAGTAAATCAACCTACAAGGCTCATGAATAATCAGATCGCGAGTAGATCATTAGACTTTAAAATTTAATGTTTGTTTTAGGCCTGGGTCAGTTATAAGGTAGAGTTCACGTGAAGGATCTGTAAACGAAGTTTTTCACAGCTTTTCTTAAATGGAATGGCTAGTCATTGAAAAATTCCGAGGAGTCTTGAGTTGTTGATAATGGATTGAAAGTGCATCGAATTATTAGGTCGTTAGACACTAGTAATAAAAGGAGAATAGAAGAAACTAAAACCTTCTATTGATACAAGGAAAACCTTAATGATCAAAATTTTAGGTAGATAAAGATAAGTTATGGACGAAACCTTAACTTTTGAGATGAAGTTAGAGATTTTAAGATCCAACAGTAGCCTTCATGATTTTAATAAAAGGATTTTTTTAATTTGAAAATAAACAAAGATGGTTGTTGACAAAGTTTCATTTTAAGTTCGATAAATTTGAATAAAAGGTTGGAGTTCGATTGAAGTGAGGTTAGAAATTCAAAATATTTTTGTAAGTTTTAGATAAAAAAGTAAGGAAATTCCTCCAGAAGCAAGAAGAATCAATTTATATATTGATAGTGTGACCATAAAAATTTTTAACTAACTAGATTTTGTATGTTTCAATTCAATAAATATTAGTTTTATAAAATTTTAGAAAATTACCGCAGTTTTGAAAGTGTTGAGGTAGATAGTAGGATTATGGTTGACTGTTAATGTAGGTATTAAATAAGCCATTGTGGGATATATAGCTTTGTAATGAATCTTACTGCTCATTCATTGCAATTTAGTCAATTGGGTGAAAGTGTACTGTAGGGATGCCTTTGTAGAGAAAGAGTCGTTGTAGAGTATTTCTTCTTTTCCCACTGTAGAGGCTCGGCCTGTCGTTTTGGTTGTAACTTGGTGTCAGCCTTATTATTCGTATGGTTTGATTCCATCCATTAAGACGTGGCAATAAGCTGATTGTATGATTAATTTGATTTTTTTCTTATTTTTTTGGCGTATCGCTTGTGTTTGCCTAAGTTTTTGTTTTGCTAAATCCAAATTAGTAGAGGTATGTTTGAGATTCTTTTGGTCATTTCAGACAAGTTTAAGTCCGGGTGGCTTTCTCATAGAGTATTTTTGGATAAAGTACAATGTCTGTTCGTCATTCTGTCTTTTCTGTGCATTCGAATAGATTTGCGCAAGTCCGTAGTCTAATATCGATCCTAAAATTACTCTTGCAAGATCTAGAGTATACTGGTTTTTCTAGCGAGGCTTACAACCTAGAAGTAGAACTGTGGAAGAGGAACTGACGGCTAATTTAAATTAATTTTTCTCTGGCTGAAAAAATAAAAAGTTGCAGACCTACAATTTAATGCAATGGAGCCATGGATCCTGATTTGTTAGTTCTAAGTAATTTACATAGATAATTTTATCAATATTATAATTGGTAATAAATACGTGTCTTGAATTCATGCCAATACAATCGACGTCGAGCATTCAAATGCACTCAGCCATTAAAATTTTTTTTTAATCTGACAACTTCTTGAAGAACAGAATATTTGGTCAAAATGTGAGCTTAAAACCATAACGTATCTCTTTGTCAGATATCTGCATACAAAACTACAAACAATTCTGCTCTCCAGTTGTTGAATGAGAAGCATCAAGAAATTTTGTCAAAACTTATTCAGATGATTTTTTAACGTTTTTGATGAAGTGTGGGTGACGTTTGACCAGACAAACATCAAATGTCTACAAATATAGATCAAGCGCATAAAGGTCGTACCTTGAGCTAGTTAAATTTCCGGGTAAAGAGTCATCCGATACTTAATGAACTTGTAACCCAAAATTGATTCAAGAAAATTATCATTTTTCCCTTCTAATTTTTCCCTAAAAATCAATGAGCTGAAGCTATATATTACCACGAAAAACACACTTGGTACATGAACCTTTATTTTTGCCTTTTTAGGTTTGGCTGATCATTATGAAAGGTTTTATCGAACAACGTTTTTTAATTTCCTGATCACACAGATTCTTTTCTTGAGGTTTCTAGTTTTTCTTGAGTTTTGCAGGTCTTTTAACTTTTTAGTCCGGTTGTATAGTAGACAACAAAATCCAGTTTCTGATGAAAAGCAGTTTTTTTGTATTGTATTGGGTTAAAATTGTGCAATAGAAAACGGTTTTTTTTCTTCTTGATTATTGTGTTTTTTATCTTTCTCGACTCAAGTTCTTGCTTTCCAGGTTATTGCAGCTTTTTTTACTCTTTTGTTGATAGTCCGGCTTTATGAATCACACGAAAAACACAATTTTATAACAAAAAAAAATGGGCCCAAAACGGTCCAAGAGAAGATGATGGGCTTGTCTGTGCATATGGTGGATATCCTACATATATTTTTTACTTTTTACTAATTGATGATTTTGTTGTTTCTGTTCAAGCAATCTGCAACATTGCTTTCTACTCGCGAATTTTTGTGAATTGAAGTCTCAACTAACTGAGCCGGTATGTGTTGATCAAGCTGCTTTTTTTGGGTACACTTGACCTTGATGTTTTTGTTGTCTCTGTTAAAGCAATCTGCATCACCACTTTTTTGGCAAAATTTTGTGAAAAACAGTCTCAGCCAGTTTAGCTAGCGTTTATTGAAGCAGTTAAGTTTAGTCTTCTTGGTTGACACATCAATTACAGATCAATGGCTTGCTGTGTCTTTCGCATTTTTAACCACGATATATTACGGCGCTTATTTCGATCGCAAGAGCAACACAAAATGGACCTCAGTAAAAGGTTTTATGACTGGTAACTAGAATGAGAGTGCAGCCTGTTTTTTGAACAAAATCAATCAACAATCAGAACCAAAATCTTCAACTGACAGTCAATAAGCGTAAGAAAAACTTTTTAAAATCAGGTTGTTTATCAAACAAATCTCAAATTTTGAATTCAAAAAACAATGAAGCTTAAAATCTCTTCAAAATTCTGACATAGAGCAAGCTATGATTGGATTTTTGTTGGTTCAATTAACGAAACTTGCTAAAACTGGATCAATAGGTAACTTTTCTGTTCAGGTCCTTTTTTAAAATTTTGAAATCAGAAGCTTATCATGTTTTTGTGATTTTTTGTGGTTGGGTTTTTTTTACGACTGTGGAAATTGGCTCTTTTTCAGAACAAAAAAATCTCAGTTTTAAAAAATATGAAAATCAAACTCCAAAATAAAGGAATTCGCATCTTTCAGTCAATTCTTCATAAGAGTCCCGATCTCCAATAATTTACTTTTAAACTAATGAAGAAGAAAAATACAGCTGAATTAATCCGATTTGAAAGCTTGCATACCTCATCTATGCATTCACTGTCCAAATAACGATTGATGCAACAATCAATTGTTCATGGAGATCCCGAAAACGTGGCAAAAATTGCGGAAAACATGAAACTGGAATGCAGAAGTCAAGATAAGATGAAATCATTCAGCCGCACAGACAAAATGATAACTATTTATCAAAGCGAAGGCCACAATCAAATTAAATGCTTGAGTCTCTTAATAACTTTTTGAATTTTTTTTTTCATTAAACTAGCACGATCAGATGACTGCTGCAGCATAATGATGAGTTCTGTCTGAGGTTCAGTAGCTATTGTCTTTTTTGGGAAGCTGAAAGAAATTGCAGTTGTTTTTGGGCTTCTGTTGTCTATTCTTAAAAAATTAGTTCAAGAAACGAAACTTGGTTTATTTTAAGCCAGGCTAATACCGAGTTACTTTAATGGTTTTTGTTAGTTAACGTGCCTGCCTTATTTGAAAAGAAACTGTCCAAAACTGGAGGAACGAGAATGGGTGCAAGAGTTACGAAGAAGGTGTGTGTTGGCTGGTCTGAAAAAAGTTTGATTGATCAAGCTGGGCTGCTGTTTCTGTTGATCAGCGACTTGACTTGTACAGTGCTGATTTAAATTAACCGGACAAAACGCGTTAAACTTGAAATTTAAAACCCGTTTTCTCCAATTGGGTTAAGTTAAGGTGAAAATTTACGGAGACACAATTTGCTCAAATTCTTAGCAGATTTAATATGATGTAAATTGATTTGCAAAGTTCCTGCACAAAATTTATTCCCAAATTTGGTTTTTATAGTTAATCAAAAATTAACCCGATAATACCCAGTCAATCAGACATAATTATACCAAAATGAGCCCCTTACGTAGCCCAGCAAACCTCAAGAAGGGTATAATCTCCAAAATATTGTATAAAATAATTTAATTTTGTTTGATAATTTAAAAGGTAACTTTGATGTAAAATACCAACTTTCTATTTAAAAACGTTTAAAAAATTTGCATTTTTTTTGGAGAAAATACCCTTCATAAAGTTTGTTGGGCTACGTAAGAGACTCACTTTGGTCTAATTATGTCTGTGACCGACTGGGTTTTTTTGGCGTAACTTTTGATTAACTAAGAAAAACCAAAATGACCCATTTTTGAGGTAAATTTTTGGGCAGGAGTTTTGCAAAACATATAACACCAATTTAATTCTGCTAAAAATCTAAGCAAGTGTTGTCTCCATAATTTTCACCTAAACTCAAAAAAATTGAGAAAAACTCGAGAAAAACTCGGGAATTTGAGAAAAACGGGTTTTAAATTTCAAGTTTAACGCGTTTTGTCCTGTTAGTTTAAATCAGCACTGTACAATAGAAAAGAATGCTCGAACAATTTTTCGCATTCAAGGAAACGTGACCATCAGTTTTCAGGTCTAATGATGAAGCTGCAAAACAATTCGATGCTTTATTAAGCCTTGATACGTATTTTTAGCCAAAAAGACCATAAACATATTCAGGCGTTAATAATTACATTATAAAAAATCAATTAGTAAATGATTATGTGCGTACTTTCTTTGCGTTTAGAATTTCAATTTCAAATTCCAAAAAAAATATCCGTTCGATTACTAGTTTGTTTTAACATTTGAATCTTTTTGAACTTTTTTTAAAAAAGCTCAGATAAAATTCTGTGATCCGTTTTTTTTTCAAACCGTTGTAACTTCCGTAAAATCAAAACAAAGTTCGTGATTGTTTTTCTTGTCGGAGGAAGCTACTAAAAATATGGTTGTTACAGAGAATTATTCTTTTGACTGATTGATATTGACTCACAAACGAACTCAAAAATCAGTAAAAAGAACTGATTGTTTTTTTTTTCAGAAAAAAATTGATATGAAGAAGATAAAAATTTAAGATTTGACTAGACAACTTTCTTTGTCCAATAAACATCACACTCAATTTTTTGCCCACAGCATCCACTATGAAACATAATACTGAAAAAAATCCATTTTCATATCCTGTTTCAGCAGATTTAATTTGCTCAAAAGATAGAGATAATTCTTTCAAAAATTTGCATTGCTAAACAAGTTATCAACGCTAGAAGACTG
Organism: Symsagittifera roscoffensis; assembly: GCF_963678635.1. Classification (NCBI taxonomy): domain Eukaryota; kingdom Metazoa; phylum Xenacoelomorpha; order Acoela; family Convolutidae; genus Symsagittifera; species Symsagittifera roscoffensis. Next base: position 18,948,394 of record NC_087066.1, on the reverse strand, counting down.
GCAGATAATTTTAAATTAGACTAAATTGGTTTTGTTATGTAGAAAAATGAATTTTATATTTCGTTTGCCTAGATTTTTTAACGCTATAATGAATCAAGAAAGAATCTCAGGTGGGGTTTCACACTCGAGAAGGGTAACAAAGGAGAAGAGATACTTGAAAGAACATGATAGGACGGTCTACATTCATCGGCTCTTCAAAATAGTTGAGAAAAAAAAGTGCAGCTGAACTTAGCAGACTCAAAAGCTTGGATTTTTCATCATGATAAATGACTAAACTTAGAATGCAAACTAAGCTTTATTTGTAAAGTTATGGCTAATTTTAATCAATCAAAAAAATAGATGAGTCACGCAAATTGCAAGAAAAAACTTTAGACATCGACCTTCAAAGTAAAAAACTGATCAAATTCAACGAACAGTGTCTAATTGATCTTTTTTGACAAAAAAAAATCACTAGGTGAAGTTTTGATTCCGCTAGGCAAACAGTTTTCGCAAAAACACGATGGCCAACAAGTTTCGAATAAAAACCAACTTCGAAACGCGGTGTCATTCGTGTTTTTTCGTTTCATTTTTGTAATTAGAGCGCGCTATTCAAATTTTGTTAACAGATAAAATTTGAAATTCAAAAATACTTGAGGGAAAGTGTAAACGGTATATGAAATATGAAAGCTTTTATTCAGTTGTTAGAAATTTTTTAGTTTTTCCTGAAACACAAACCAACAGAAAAATCACCCGTAAAATCCTTGAGTTCCTCAGTATGTTCGTCACCTCCTACAAACAATAAAAAAATGTCTAAGTCAAACAATTTTTGTATTCAGCAACTTCACTTCTAAGCAACTAAACCAATCATGTTTTCGAATTCCAAGAGTTAAATTTTGAGAGCTCTAAAAACTTTTATGGAATGCCCAGACATGTATAAAATTCAACCGACTGGGCAAACAGTGTTCAAATCAAATTTTGCAAGTCTTCTGGAAAGTCTGAAATTGATCCAATTCATCCATTTTTGAAACTGAAGCTCATCAACGTTTTTACAGATTTTACCTTGGTTTGCCTTTTGTTGAACAAACGATTTTGATTTAACTCAAAAAGAAACCAGAAGAAAACGAGTTTTTACATTTCTTCACAAAATAATGCCAATCACCCGTTGAGGTCTTAAAAACTCAATTCAGTGGTTTATCTTTTCACAAAAATCCAGATCAACGAAACTAATTTTGTTCTAATTTATAAGAAAAAATTTCTCTTTCTATCTTTTTTACTTTGAAGTCAAAATTAATGTTTCAGTGAAGCAAAAACCAGGAATTTGAGGAAATTAGGATTTTCAAAAAAAGTAGTACAAACTTTGAGGATAGTGAGGAAATTAGCTGATATGGATTTCAATTTTCTAGTTCGAAAAAAGTTTTGTTATTGCTATATGGGTTAGAAAACAACTGTTGTCTTTTATATTTTGGTCGACATACAATTAGAACTTTTATCTAAAAGCAAAAAAGTTTGGGATTTATCCCAGGTTTATAATGAGTTTGGGTTTTATCTCAGTTTTAGAAATTCGGAGAAAAAAGAAAATCTAGTAAATCAATTTACAATGTGTATCGAAAACATTTATGTGTGAGTTTGGTTTCAAGAAAAAAAAACAACCAATAAGAGAAATTTGGCTCACTCGGCTTATGATTCCTCTGGAAATTGCAGTAGGTATGAACTCCACTAGGCATTAAAATTTTTCGAATTTCGGATTTTTCTCAGCTTTAAAACCCCGGAGGAAAATGAAAATGTATCAAATTAAATGACAAGGTGTATAGAAAACATTTCTGTGTTGGTTTGGTTTCAAGAAAAAATCAATTAGAGAAAACTAGCTCAATCGGTTTTTTGTTCCACTGGAAATCCCAAAAATTAGTTTCATTTCTCAAGAATTGCTTCTTCTACTTTTTGAGGGGTACTTGAACTGTTGATGTAGCAAATTTTTTGTGTCAACTCAAAAGAAATAGCTCTGCTTGACCAAAATTTCTTATCTTACAAACTCCATATGTGACAAACTTCTTCTCATAGATTTTCATCCCATCCATACGCTCAGAAGATAATATAAAAACTTCATAAAAAGCGTTTTTCCATATATGAAAATTGTATATAAGGTGTTTTTCATTAAACCTAAAACTGATCTTTTTTCTAAATTAAATTTTTGAAAACTTTTTTTTGTTGTGTTTATAACCAAACACAAGTGACGAAGATCTTGGCCTACTTAAAGCAACAAAGTTTGGGCGGTCATGCATTTACAATGCATAGAAAGTTACCTGAATGTCTTTGCGCTGTCTTTCACAAATGATTTAACAAAAACAACAAACTTTTAAAGTTTGGCGAAATTTTTCAAGGACGATCATTTTAAAAATTTGAGCTTTTAATTTAAGACATTGATCTAGGCAAACATAAACATGCCATTCAAAAAATGTATGATTTTTTGAAAAAAAATCCATAAAGCGAAAAGTAAAAAATCCCAACAATAGTGTATCCAGGACTAGGTTATGCAAACAAAAAATTGAACTTTGCATGCGAAAATAATTTTTAGAAAATGTTTGCTTCCGTACAAAAGTCGATTTGCAGTTGAAAAAAAAGTTGGGACAAATTCAAGTTTACTGGGGAAATCTTTTGTGTCGCCATCAAAAAAACGCTATTCATACAATTTCCAGAAATAATGAGAACTCTATAACAAGCATTTTTTTCAAAAAAGGAAAACCTCTGATTTTTATCACCAGAATGTTTTATTTGCTTTGTATCAGACAGCGGCAGAACTTAGTTTGTATCTTTTTTCACCCATTTTTGGAAACCGTATGGAAATTTTATGACAAGCATTTTCCACATACTTGATGTATGGATTTGTATGATAAGCATTTTTGGTGTATGGAGGTCAACCATAGTAGAAGCTAACAACTTTTGGATTCTTTTTTCAGGAAGGAGAAAAAATTTTTTTCACAGTTGGGGTTTTACACTCGAGAAGGGTAACAAAGGAGAAGAGATACTTGAAAGAACATGATAGGACGGTCTACATTCGTCGACTCTTCAAAATAGTTGAGAAAAAAAAGTGCAGCTGAACTTAGCAGATTCAAAACCTTGGATATTTCATCATGAAAAATGACTAAACTTAGAATGCAAACTACACTTTTTTTGTAAAAACTATGGCTAATTTGAATCAATAAAAAAAACAGATTAGTCACGCAAACTGCAAAAAAAAATTTAGACATCGACCTTCAAAGTAAAAAACTGATCAAATTCAACGAACAGTGTCTAATTGACCTTTTTTTGACAAAAAAAAATTCACTAGGTGAAGTTTTAATTCCACTAGGCAAACAGTTTTCGCAAAAACACGAATGATAACAAGTTTCGAATAAAAACCAACTTCGAAACGCGGTGTTATTCGTGTTTTTTCGTTTCATTTTTGTAATTAGAGCGCGCAATTCAAATTTTGTTAACAGATAAAATTTGAAATTCAAAATTACTTGAGGGAAATTGTAAACGGTATATGAAATCTGAAAGCTTTTATTCAGTTGTTAGAAATTTTTTAGTTTTCCCTGAAACACAAACCAACAGAAAATCACCCGTAATATCCTTGAGTTCCTCAGTATGTTCGTCACCTCCTACAAACAATAAAAAAAGTCTAAGTCAATTAATTTTTGTATTCAGCAACTTCATTTCTAAGCAACTAAACCAATCAAAATTTCGAATTCCAAGAGTTAAATTTTGAGAGCTCTAAAAACTTTTATGGAATGCCCAGACTTGTATAAAATTCAACTGACTGGGCAAACAGTATTCAAAACAAATTTTGCAAGTCTTCTGGAAAGTCTGAAATCGATCCAATTCATCCATTTTTGAATCTGAAGCTCATCAACGTTTTTACAGATTTTACCTTGGTTTGCCTTTTGTTGAACAAACGATTTTGATTTAACTCAAAAAGAAACCAGAAGAAAACGAGTTTTTACATTTCTTCACAAAATAATGCCAATCACCCGTTGAGGTCTTAAAACTTCAATTCAGTGGTTTATCTTTTCACAAAAATTCAGATCAACGAAACTAGTTTTGTTCTAATTTATAAGAAAAGTTTTCTCTTTCTATCTTTTTTACTTTGAAGTCAAAATTAATGTTTCTGTGAAGCAAAAACCAGGAATTTGAGGAAATTAGGATTTTCAAAAAAAGTAGTACAAACTTTGAGGATAGTGAGGAAATTAGCTGATATGGATTTAAATTTTCTAGTTCGAAAAAAGTTTTGTTATCGCTATATGGGTTAGAAAACAACTGTTGTCTTTTACATTTTGGTCGACATACAAGTAGAACTTTTGTCTAAAAACAAAAAAATTTGGGATTTATCCCAGGTTTATAATGAGTTTGGGTTTTATCTCAGTTTTAGAAATTCGGAGAAAAAAGAAAATCTAGTAAATCAATTTACAATGTGTATCGAAAGCATTTATGTGTAAGTTTGGTTTCAAGAAAAAAAAACAACCAATTAGAGAATTTTGGCTCAATCGGCTTATGATTCCACTGGAATTTGCAGTAAGTATAAACTCCACTAGGCATTAAAATTTTTCGAATTTCGGATTTTTCTCAGCTTTAGAACCCCGGAGGAAAATGAAAATGTATCAAATTAAATGACAAGGTGTATAGAAAACATTTCTGTGTTGGTTTGGTTTCAAGAAAAAATCAATTAGAGAAAACTAGCTCAATCGGTTTTTGGTTCCACTAGAAATTACAAAATTTAATTTCATTTCTCAAGAATTGCTTCTCCTACTTTTTGAGGGGTACTTGAACTGTTGATGTAGCAAATTTTTTGTGTCAACTCAAAAGAAATAGCTCTGCTTGACCAAAATTTCTTATCATACAAAATCCATATGTGACAAACTTCTTGTCATAGATTTTCATACAATTCCATACGCTCAGAAGATTAAATGGAAACTTCATAAAAAGCGTTTTTCCATATATGAAAATTGTATATAAGGTGTTTTCCTTAAAACTAAACCTGATCTTTTTTCTAAATTTACTTTTTGAAAATTTTTTTGCTTTTTTTGTTGTGTTTATAACCAAACACAAGTGACGAAGATCTTGGCCTACTTAGAGCAACAAAGTGTGGGCGCTCATGCATTTACAATGCATAGAAAATTACCTGAATTGTCTTTGCGCTGTCTTTCACAAATGATTTAACAAAAACAACAAACTTTTAAAGTTTGGTGAATTTTTTCAACGACGATCCTTTTAAAAATTTGAGCTTTTAATTTAAGACACTGATCTAGGCATACATAAACACGCCATACAAAAGAAATATGAACTTTTGAAAAAAATCCATAAAGCGAAAAGTAAAAAATCCCAACAATAGTGTATCCAGGACTAGGTTATGCAAACAAAAAATTAAACTTTGCATGCAAAAATAATTTTTGGAAAATAATTGCTTCCGTACAAAAGTCGATTTGCAGTTGAAAAAAAAAGTTGGGACAAATTCAAATTTACTGGGAAAATCTTTTGTGTCGCCATCAAAAAAACGCTAGTCATACAATTTCCACAAATAATGAGAATGCTATGACAAGCATTTTTTTTTTTTCAAAAAAAGGAAAACCTCTGATTTTTATCACCAGAATGTTTTATTAGTATCAGACAGCGGCAGAACTTAGTTTGTATCTTTTTTCAACCATTTTTGGAAACTGCATGGAAATTTTATGACAAGAATTTTCCACATACTTGATGTATGGATTTGTATGATAAGCGTTTTTGGTGTATGGAGATCAACCATAGTAGAAGCTAACAACTTTTGGATTCTTTTTTCAGGAAGGAGAAATTATTTTTTTTTAAAAAAAGGAAAAACCTATAATTTCCCCCAAGTCTTACATTGAATCATAATTTACTCCGCTTAGACCAGGACAATTGATCCTTTTAGCCACCAAAATCCACTGTTACCGATTTTTTTACCGGTCAGTTTTCGTTTCCATTGCTGGTTTCCCCAAATCGACCACAGTACCAAAACATAGAATTTTGTGATTTTAAACTGGAATTGATTTGTGCTCAGACAATTTTTTTTAACTTTCCAACAAAACTGCAGATAGTTTTTGATCGGTCTAAATTGGCGATTTGTGGTAGGACAGGACAAACTTGCTTTTGATACAGATAAAGTCAATGTTAAGGTATCAAAAAAGCAATAGTCCTAAACTGTGGGTTAATTGCTTGATATTGGTAATTTTGGGAAAGATATAAAAAAGAGAGATTAAAGACACTTAAATGAACCTAGGAAACTGAACAAAACTATTAGAAATCATCAAAAACATCAAAAAATACAACAGAAAACAGATGAAATTTTTGTATACCAAAGGTCTCATTTTGACTAACGCGTGGAGACCAACGAGATTATTCAATTTGAAACAAAACTAAAAGTGAAATTTGTATAAGATTTTAAAAATCATTTCAATCGTTTTTTTTCTGTGCGCAAAACCCAACAAATCGATCTTCTCTTTGATCTACTATAGTCATTTTTAGAACAATTTTTTAATTCATAGCCGGTTTCCTACATCTATTCTGCTGCAATCAAAAATATTTTGAGTTGAAGCTCAATGTTGTGCCTTGTTCGGCAAAAAAGTATCATTAGACTTGTGGCAGAGTTTTTGATCAATCTAAATTCTCGTTTGTTGTGATAGTTTTTTCTAAGCTGATTAAATTCAACTGAAATTATCAGTGAAGCATTAAGCATAGGTTGATTTTGAAATGATGAAGAAGAGCTAGGATGAAAAAGGAAGAGTAAAAAATTTTTAACAAAGAAAAGTAAAGCGCGTTTAGAGAAAAACAAAAAACTAAACGGTACCAATTTTTAAAAAAAAAATCAACGGTTTTAAATTTATTTTTTTTTGAGCTGCGTGTTCGTGTGAAGGCGAATAAGTAGTCATCATTTGTTTTTAATATTTTGTTTGAAAAATCAGTTAACTGTTGATTGTTGTCCAACACTTAGGCAGATAAAAGTCAGTTAACGTGACGAAATCCGGTTATTCAATTGAAGTAGTGATAACTATTTAATTTTAGAATTCATACGGAAAAAAACCTAGAAATTCGGTGAGATTCAAGAAGATCTTTTTTGTGACATTTTTTTACATAGCAATAATGTTTTTTGAGTGCATTTTTCCATAAACTCAGATTATTTAAACAAAACATGGTCGTTTATTATTTTTTAATCAGATGGTGGTGACTATTAAGAAAAAATTTTCAATAAAAGCTCCATGACGTTTTTTAGTCACTAAGCCTATTGATTTCAAGTATAACACTTTGAATTATTCATAACAAACAAATCTGATCAGGCCCAAAATCATAGGTGATTAACCTTTCTGGAAAAATTCTTTTTACAGATTACGGAAAAATATCAACAAAAGAAGATTTTTTTTGCTTAGCTTACCACTATAGATTAATTGACTTATTTTTTTCCAAAGAAATCATGGCAGCCGTTACAACCCATTTTCACTGAAACATTTTTTTTTCAAATTCGACTTTTTTGCAATTATAAAGTTTTCCGAGTTTCATCTGATGAAACTGCTTTGTTAAACACTTTTTTTTCCGCAATGAGCAACCTAATTAGCGTTTTATGATAACAAAAAAGTTTTTTTTTCAATTGAGAGGTCGAATTTTATGTTTCAGGGAAGAAATATCAATGGGGTAAAATTTGAGTGCCGGACATGAAGAAATGCGGCAGAGGGACATACATTTGGGAGGATAAATGGCTCTAGAGACAAGCAAGAAATTAAAATAATGTTTAGAAGAACGAGACATTTTTTGATAATAATTTTTAGACTAATGTATATCTCACTTCAACTAAACTAAGCCAATTTAGCGACTACAACAGTTTAGAAGTTTCAACTGCAGGCAAGCGGACAGTTGGAATAAAGTCAATGAACTCAAATAAACTGAAAAATTAGGCATCCAATAAAAATAGATTTTAAAAAAATTACAAGTTTCGAGACTGTTTTCTGGGTGTTTTTTTTTTTAAAATAGAGAATCAGGCTCGTTGATTTTTTTAATAAAAGTATGCATTCACTCTTGATGGTCCAACTCAATTATGTAAAAAAGCACTAGAACTTTTGTTAATGCAGGTAAGTTTGATTTTGATCTGCCGAATACTTTTTAGGAGTGATTTTAACTGAACGTTCTTGAACATTTTTAGAATAAATTTGTTCAAGGGCCAACGGACAGTTTGAGAAATTAGCTCAAGTTGTTGTTTTTGCCCTAATTGAAAAACTATATCAGTCGCCGCTATTTTATTTTAAAGAAAAGATTTTTAAGGAACCTTTTGTCATAAAGCGTGAGCAAACAGAGAAAAACATGTCAATCGATAGATTTGCAAACCAGCTGAAAGTTGTAAATGCATAACTTGAAATGTGAAGTTAAAGCCTATTCAGTCAGGTTGTTTTTCTGGGCCACTCGGTCAATTGTTAAAAAAGATAACGATTTGGTTTCCTTTAAGCAAATGAAAGAACCAATTTTCTGACTCTAGAATAAACCACATCCAATATAATTGATCAAAAACTTAGAAATTTTTATTACTATTTAACCTATAATTGATAATTAGAAATTTTTTCTAAACGGTGATGACCTATTAATGGCGAGTGAAAATCGTTAAGACCAACAGTGAAAAACAAAAAAGTTATTCATATCAATGCGGGCGCATTATCCAATTTTCAAACAGAATGTTTCACAAAAAATGAAAACGTTTGAAAATGTTTCATAATTTTTCAGTTGATTTAATCATGGCAAACTTGACAGCTGGTGTATTTTTAAAGAAATTAAATGCTATAAGGAATAAGATTACCTTTTTTTTCTATCTGCATAAGCACTGTGCCCACGTACGTCAACTAAAACATTTTATGAATATCAATTTTCGTTCTGAAACGACCAAATATCATGTCTTGGTATCGTACACTATTACTTCTACAGTATAATAGATGCTGTATCATTTCATTTGAACTATTTTTAACCATCTATGTTGAAATAGAGCTAACTTTCAAGAATTAGGACAAAAATCAGCACTACTTTTGGAAGCTTAATATCATTTCATATTATAAAATATAACACTTAAAAGGGCAAAAACATTCGTTACGTTATTTATCCTGTTCAAATATTTTGGTTTTGACACGGAAACATTTGACACAAACAAATTTCGATTGTTATACGAGACAAAACTTGAGCAACTAACTGGATGATTTTTTTTCATTTTTGATGTTGATTGTTGATGTTGAACTGCATAAAGAAATTGATTTTTCAAGTGAATGTTATTTAAGATCACACTTTTTGTTTTTCGAATAGTATGTTTTTGAAGCAGATTTTTTTGCGCAAACTATTGATAAATACTTTAGATTATAAGAAATTTTTTTGGTTTCAACTTGTGTTCTAACGCTCTATTGAAAAATCTTTAAAACTAGATAAAACATTTGGTCATTCAATTCAAAGTGGCACAAAAATTATGTTATAGAAGCTCATGAAAATTCATCAATTGATCTAGAAGAATAAAGTTGAAACTTCCTGTCATCACCAAAACGTTTTCAGACGAAATTATTCAATGGCTTCAACGTTTCGTTACCTGCTATTTTTTCAGAGTTTTTTTCAGGTAATGCTTCAAGCTTTATGTATTTTGTAGAAAATACATGTTTGTAAAGAACTTATTACTAAAAAATCAAATTCCTTGACTAAATTTCATATTTAAAGCTGTTGAAATCTGTTTTTTCGCAGTCAGACCGCTTTTTTATTGAGCGAAAAGCTTGATCTCAAAGTTAAATCCTTTTACCATTTTCATTAGGATCTCTTGCGTCCTCAGATAAAAGAGTAATTTTAGGATCAATATTCGACAGAGAAGCTGTAGAAAAACAATTTAGCCGAAAACGATAGCGCGGCAAAAATTGTCGTAATCTATATGAATTTAAAATTTGAGCTAATTTCCAACGGGGCACAAAATATAGTGTGCGCCAAACGAGTCTCGAATTAACAAAAAGATGTCAAAAACTATCCTATTTTAGATAACTACTTCAGATAATGATAATCATGTTAGGAGCCAAAGCGTCTGAGGGGGCGTCAAACCCACATGTTAAGATAAACTACACAGTCATCAGTCACAGGCCATGTTTTAAGATAGGTTATAGATTTCAAACTTCAGATGGCATTTAAGTATCCTATGGTATATTGTTCAGCGCTTAATTTTGCCAATACACTTATATTTGAGATACTGAAAATTTTCAGTACTTTTTTCCTCTTCCAACAAGGAAGTTTTTTCGAGTTTTCTGTTTCTATGTTCTTCCGGCTCATTGAAATCGCAAAGCACGTGATCGATCAACCTTCATCACTGACGTCTTGCAATAGTGAATTGGATGAAAAAAAATGTGAACTGAAAACTAGCTGTGACATAGTTTTTAACGTCTGCCAACCATTGATGTACTCAAGTTTCTCGACTTTGGAACGATTGTCTCGTTTGCTACTGCTTTTCTTGTGAAAACATAAGATGGCTACCAGTCATATCTTTCCGTATTCTTTCAATAAAGTCATTATTATCACTCGAGTAGAAGGTACAAAATTTACGGTCAGATGCTTTGTGTAGACAAAAGACGCTATATTTAGCTCGTGCAATTAAATATGTAAATTAACTACAATTCAACTGTTCGAAAGAAACACAAACTGTCAATGTACTACACGAAATCAATTATTTAATCGATTTTTAAAACGGTTCGAAAATCATTTAATCTGGACATACATAGAAACGTTTTTTAGCAGTGCTGCCAAACTGATGACGTTAGCGATCAATTTAAATCGATTTGGGTTTTGTTTCTATCGAGTTTAAATCTCATTGATATGTTGCTTTTTGAGTTTTTCTGTGTGTATTTCATGTCAACTTAAGTGCCAAGAGAAATGAATTATCGAAGAACATGTTGTTTCAGACCGCGTAGAGATCGTGATAATTAGCGGCATCCACATTTTTTAAATACTGGGGTATCTACCGTCAGAATCTAACCAGGGTATCTAAATCATCACATAGTAATCTTATTGTATTTACAAAATTTAAACATCACACAACGCTTACTCACATTGACTTATGTATTAATTATATGCATGATTACAAATTTACAAATCTACGATGTGTAAATAAATGCGAAGAACAAACTCAGCCTGAAGAGTTATTCTCTTACGCATACTTTTGACAAATGTCTAAAACAAGAGATTATCGCCTATTGACATCGTTCGTAAACAAAAACTAAAAAATCATTGCAACCTCGACAAAAATTAGGAACGATATCATAACCCAAAAACAAACTATACGTTACGGTCTACCTGAACTTACACAAACTGACACTATCTTTTTTAAACACCTTCTAAAATTTTATAAAATTACCCTCAGGCAGTTATCCATTCATTCAGTTTTCGAACATGGCAAACCAACATGTATGACGAGCACGCGGTTTGCACTATCCTAAATTACTCTATGAGTTAACCACTAAAATGACACAATTCGGAAAATCACCCTTTTTTATCAATTGTTCTGGATGTCTTTTATCAAAATTAAATAACTTAGCAAAATAAACAATTTTGCGAGGAGCTTGAAAGGTGGCCGGAGAAATCAGGGTAGTAATGATTTTTAAAAGCAGTACCGAATAAACTGTAAAAAAAAAGTGAAAACCCTAAATCTTAAATCTTACTGTTGCATGTTAATCTTATTTTTAGAGAAACTTTTCTTGATTTTCAATTCTAAGATAGTATGCTACTCGGTTTTTTTGAAAACGTTTTTCTTACAGATGATTTTTTTGAAATTATAATTTAAAAAGATGATATTAAAATGGTTTCGATTTAATACTTCAATTTGAGATATAAAAAGTAGCTGTGAAAAATAAGTTTAAAGCAAAAACAATTGTGAGGAATGCCAACTTTAGACTGCTAAGTGTGGATTCTGGCCAAATTCATTCGTTAAATATTGCTGGAGTTTTACCCATCGAGGGAATAGAAAAAAGTCGCTTCTAGCAATTCTAAATGCGTAAATTAATTGGATTTGTGAGAAAAACACGGCAGGTTGATCAGTGCAAGTTCTAGTTGAGTTTCAGTCAGAAGTAGCCTTCTCATAGAGCAGTTTCAGATAAGGTACAACGTCTGTTCGTCACGCTATCATAACTTCGGCCGCATAGTTTCGTGCAACTTCTTAGTCCAATACCAATTTTAACCTTACTCTTATAACTCGTAGTCTCAAAAGATCTAGTGTATACTGGTACTTGCGAGTAGGTTATAGAGCTAGCCAAAAAGGAGAACAAAGTTATTCTAAGATTTATCAAATTGATCTGTTGCTGAAACTACAAGTAATTTCAGCACTATAAATAATGGTCAGTGTTGGTGATAGAATATGATTGGTTAATTACTAATAATTTATAGTGATAGTTTTATCAGTAATTTAATAGGACATGAATACTAGTTTAGAACTGGTTCCAATCATCCGGGGCTTAGAGAGTTTTTAGTTGTTAAATTGTTTTTTGTAGTGAAGTGCGGAACGATTTGTTTGTTTTTTGAGATGTTTGAGCAGTGACTTCCTGAAAAGAAGAGATGTGCAGTTGTTTGTGTAAAGAGAAGAACACATGTGTTGGGTCCGGAGGTGAGTCTTGCTTGATCTTGGGTCGTCTTGAAGGATCGTGTCAAGATTCCAGATCGATGCAATGATAAGACGATTTCGTTAAGATTAGAGCGAGACTACGTGCCAGATGAAGTTTTACCTTTCCGTGTGAAATGCAAGTGAATAGGATCTTGGATCGGTATGTGAGATCAACATCGAGTTGGCCATTGGTCTGTTTTAATATTTTCCTTTGATGAGATGTTGAGTCCACTTTAAATCCTGCTAGGGTACTGACGACGGCAACAAACCAATAGATTTGTCATTCCAGAGATGCAATGAACACACGTTTTCAGCTGCTTTGCTGCTCGTTCTGTTTGCTCTAAGAAACCTTTTACATTGCATTTATATATCTATATCTTGTTGGTGAGATCAATTTTAGTTCTGATGTTCTATTAGCTGTTTTTGCTAAAGCTTTTTTTTCGTTTTGAATATTTTAAAGAGTCGCAACTCTCGTTAAAAATAGAGTGTGGGTTAGAAAGCATGGATGTAGTGCGGTGGGTAGGGCCAGCTATAGAGCATGCTCAGTGCGTCCTGCTGCGCGGTGAGGCCAGTGAGTATACTTTAATGTTCTCTTTTGGCAGAGTCCTCTTTTTTGTGTTCAACATTTGTTTCTCTTTTCCAGGTGGTTTTCTCTTCATTGTCTTGTTTGTGTCCTTTTCTCAAAAGTAGATTGCTGTCTTTTCGGTTCTTCTTTTGTCATTTTGTGTTTCATTTGGTTTCAATAAAGCTTGGAAAAGGGTTAATAAACTATTTATCCAGTTTTAATCTGGGTTTTTCCGGTTTGGGTACCGTGGGACTTTCCTCCTTGATCACACTTTTGGTTTTGTGTTTTGTGGCGTTAGTAAGCTGCGTTGGTTAGCTAAAGTTTTTTTACAATTCATTCTAACCGAGTAACAGGAAAGTTTGAAACGTATGTAAACAAGTAAGAATTGTTATCAGTTAGATTTGGATCTTGAAATTCAATTTTTAAACAGTTCTACATATGGAGTTGTGCGAGTTTGGCGGAAAGAAAAAAATTAATTGTGGGAGATTTAAGTAATTCTTAAAACTTACGAAAGAAGCGTACAAAAAAAATTAGTTTTCTTGTAAATTATTTGCAATTTATTAATTCACTGCTTTGTTTATTTAAATTTTACTGCAGTATTATTAATGTACTACCTTTGTATTCAATTTTACTGCATTTTTAAATTCGTTTCCGATGTTTAATTTAAATTTTAAAAGCGTAGAAGAAGAGTTTGTGATTTATTATTTGAATTTTGTCCTTTTAGTTGATTGATTGTTCAAATCTAAAAAGGAAAAGAAAAAATTTGTGAAGATTGATGAGAGTTTTGTTTTATTTGTTAGTTGAAATAAATATATTCATACTTAGGAAAAGTCGTCATCAGCGAAAAATCCATGAAGAAGTTAGTTCGAATTGTGTCGGATGATGTGATAAGTTGCGAAAGCATGCTAATGATGTTTTTAGTTTGAAGCAGAGGCGAGAGAAGCTGCAGCGTTCTGATGATCTTCAGTTCTTCAGTTTCAAGTTAGAAATCGTGACGTGTGTTCTGAATTAAGTTACATAATTTGTGTTATGTTAAGTGTTATGAATAATTTCTAGTAAAAATATTTCAATGGGCTCTTTATACTCTTGGGGGACAATAAGTGGGCGGCGCGATTCATCAATGTTTAAGCATTTGGTTAGAGGGCAAAATCTATACATTTGTCTTACGGGATCATAATTACGGAGGTTGCCGTGAATATAAGTGTCCTCTATACAGTAAGTGAACTTCAAGAAGTATGCCGAATTGTCTTTCGAAATAATGAACGTAAGTCTGTGTTGTTGTTTTAGATTTGTAATGATCTTGTGTGAAATTGTAATATGAGGAGATGGGTTTTAGTTTTGTTCGTAACATGATTTCATGCGAGCAGTGTAGGTCACGTTCTCAGAGTGTGAGAAAATGTAGAGGAAGTGTGAAATGATTGAAAGATGAGGGAGTATGATTCGTATGCGTTGAGCTTCTTAGTGCAGTAGCAATAGTAATATCAAACTTTTGTTAGTACTTTCTATCTGAAATATATGTTCGGATTTAACAAAAAAAATTCTGTTAGTTGATGGTTAGTATTGGGGTTGTCCTCATTTGGGGTGTCTTCCATGTAGCAGGTTGTGGGGTTATCATAGTTATCTATTTAGAATTGTTTTGCTCGTTGTGATTTAAAACTGTTTAGTGTTTAGTTTAGTCCGATCGTTTCGAATTGTTTTTCGTGAAGTAGAGTTGTTAGCTTATAGAGGCGTGATTGGCATAATTCATTGTCTTCGGTGGTGTTGTTTAGGTGAAGGCTTAATGGGTAAGTAAAGTGAGAGTGAGACGTGCGCAAAAAAGTGTAGGAAACAGGCAATAGTCATCGAAGCTCGTTTGGTTGTCGTTAGTGGTTGCGTAGTATTCATTTTAGGTGAAAGATGGTAACTTTTAAGCTAAAAACTCTTTTAAGTCAGTATGTTGCGGATGCTGCGGGCATATACTCGGGATGATCGGCGTTAGGGAGTTCTCGTTTTAATACTCTATGGCTTCTAGTGGGTGCTGTTTTGGCTGAGTGAATTGAGGATTCGGATGTTTAGGCAGAGTGTGCTAATTGGTGAGGTGTTAAAGCATTAATTATATTATGAAGGTGCTTCTTTTTGGGTTATAAAATTGTCTAACTCATGTTCTAATTTTTTATCTGTGGGTCGGGTTGGTCGCTCGACATCGGGGAAAAGACACGGGTAAGGCGCCAGTATATGAGGAGGGGCGGAAGAAATGCAATTGGGAAATTGAGGTGTAAGGGGCGGGCTGGAAGAGTATTTGTAGAAAAGTTGACGGCCTGGGTTCTGAATCAAGGAACTCGACGCCAGTTGTATTAGAAGTAGTTTTAAAAACTGTGTGCAGAGTCATTTGAGTCCATGCGTGGTGAGTTAGTTGAAAAACGGTATGGGGGAAGAGGTGGGGTCTGAAACAGAAATGCTGGAGGATTGGCGTTAGAGGTTGGATGAATAGGAAAAGTAACCGTTGAGGAATTCAATCTGTCGACTCATCGAGTGCTAAAAGATGGTTGTTTTGAGAACCAAAATTGATTGTCTGTGTCGTCAGTGTTCGACTGGTGGAGTGCTATGTGAGATACTGGAGTTTGTGGAAAGCTATTTTCTTGAGAGGTATGTTCTGCAATTGCTTGTGTAATTCTTTGTTTTCGCGGGACTAAAGATAAAGGATGATTTTGTGATAGGCTGTGTAAACGTGGCTGTGCTAAAGATTTTAACTTTGTATTGTCCTGTGAAGTATCAAATGTATCTAGTTTGGCGAATTGTTTTTCATTATAACCGCTAATCTGAGCGTCAAGGAGAATCTTGTTAATTGAGAGAGGAGCAAAATTTCCAAAAAACTGCAAAAAAGCGTGCTACACTTCCTTGTTTGTTTACTTTCATATGTATGGCTCATGTGTTATAGACCCCTATCAACAATGAGAAGAACAATCCAAAGAAGTAAAAATGGCTAATCATATAGTCAACTTTTCTAACATAAAGTAAGTTCATCCTAGAAAAGCTAGGAATTTATTTTTTAGGTTGACAAACCTGAAAATATTAAATGGTGAGATAATTTGTTGACGGTATTTTTCACCTTTAATTTATATGTAGACTTTAATGTTTTCGAAAGTCCGCTGTAAATTTCAGCAGAGTTTCGTATGTTTTGATGAATTGATTGTTTTTGTATTGTATCCAATTTTCTGAGGAGTTCTTGGAATTGTTGTGTTCTATTGCGATGTTTTAAGTACAATGTTGTCATGTTGATCCAGAATAAATACCTTTTGATTGTAAGTCTATATTGGGGTTGCGAGCTAATGCGCGTATGCTTTCTGGTAAAAATTCCATCTATGGTGCCATGAATAAAGGATATGGAGTGGGAAAAAAAATTTTCATTTGGGTTCAGCTGTACACGTTGTCGCTGTTTTCAGATCCAATGGGAGAGCTGTATCCCAAAGATATGTGCGTCGTGAAAGTATATCTACAAAGTTTAGTTTAACTTTATGGAATACAGGGATTCGTTTGTAGCACTTCTTATCTTCAAAATATATACTGGTGAAAATTTTTTTAGTATATTTGTAGTAGCAAAGAATTTTTTCCTCATTATCGATGAAGTTGGGTCTGTTGCCTGAGGGTAAAAATTCTGCAAAGGGTATTTCTAACACTGCCAGAGTGAGTGATTGCAGTATTTGCGTAGGTTTAAGATCACAAAGATGGTGAAATGTTTCTAGCTCAGATTTTGATATTTCTTGAAAACTGCTTTTTATTGTATTGTCTAATTTTATATCAGGATGTATATCGTAGTGGATTGTACTAAAAATGTGTATTTCATAAGTAGGAGTTCTTGTAGTCGTGTACTATCTATATCTTGTGGACAAAGTTTTCCGTCGCGGTTTCCTGTGCTCTTATAAACTGTTACCGGGATATAAGATTTTTCATCTTTGCGGCTTTGATATGGGTGCTCTGGGTCAATAATTAATTTTCCTGCTTTCATGTCGAAAACTTGTTCGTTTTCATTAAGGATTTCTGAATCTTGTGTTTTGAAAAGTGGTTTGGGATATTTACAAGCTACTTCTGTTTCAGGGTAACTTTGAAAACGTGTTTGTTTGTGGTCAATACCATCGATAATACTAAATTTTTGACTAACTGATCTTCTTCTGTCAGGGTTGATTTTTCGAAAAGAATCGTTTCAATCAAATATTTTTCATGAAACTTTTATCTTTCTTGCAAGGGTTTAGCAACTTGAATTGTGTAACCTGCAAACAATAGTTGCTTGCGTCCGAGTCGTATGATCGCAATATCCTTGATCTTTTTTTTACAAAGCTAAGCGCAATCCTTGATAAATTATAGTCTCGTCTCCTAAATTACTTAATAGTTCTTCTTTTTGTACTTGAAATTTTCAATTAAAAAACAGTATATCTTGATATCATTTGTTTCTTGTGTCGGCTTTACAGTTCGCGGGATTGCTTATTCCAATGCGTGGTGTCCAATTTTGCCATCTAAATCAGAATTTAAACGTGTCCGAGTGCATCGTGGTACGGATATTGATTGTCTAACTTAAATTGACAATGGTTTCTCTTGAAATATTTCTGAATATCTAGTTAAGGCCCTCATTTGTAATTATCTTTAATCGTTGTTTTTCGTTTTTGCAATCTTCAGAGTTCAGATGCAAAATTCTGTCCATTCTTTTTTGGTAAAAAAATTCATGATCGAGTCTAATTATGTTTCCATTTGAAACATGTGAATAATGTTCTTTTTTTCTGAGTTCTTTCTTGTTGCTCGTACTTTCGAGTAAATTGTTGTTTTTACGTTTTTTGATTTTTATATCTTGTGTGTTACCTGATTAATTGCATTTTTATGTAGTGTTGATAATACTTTTCTTCACAATCATAACGTAAAAACATGAGATCTTGTGCTACTGTACGAAGGGAAAGTTCTTGGTGAGATGTAGTTCGAGAGGTAAAAAGAGGAAAAGGTCTTTAAAGATGAAAACTATTAAAAGATAAAGCTGTATGATAATCCTGAATATGGGTTGTAAAATGTTATGTAGCCTAATGTGTTTTTGTATATCTATCGTACTTGTAGATAAGTTCTGTTGTGATCAATGTGGGGTGGGTAAAAATTGAGCTGTTATATTTGGTGGAGCTAGTGGTAGTAGGTGATGATATAAATCTTTCAGCTTTACTGTTTTTTCTAGTTTTTGGGTTAAGTTATCTTGATTGAGGGTTTGTATAATATGTTCTTGTATGTCTTTATGGATGTCGTTTGTAAACTTTATTCTGTTTAGTGCCCAATTATATAGTCTAATACTATCAAGATGTTGTCCAAATAGGGAAGGGGTGCTACAAATGTATTCCAATCTAATTGTTAAGAAATACTGGTAGTTAAAACTGCACGATATCGATCGTCTAAACTTGTAGGGAAGTGAAGGGAAAACGTAATGGTTGTTGTTCGAATTGTTGTTGAAGGTATTGATGGTAGTGACAGCGTATCTGGTAGTGGCAAGCAGGTTTCGGTTGAAATATCTATGTTTTCCTTTAATAACTTTGATTCGCCTTGGGAGAATACTTGTGTCATCCAATGTGGAAAACGTTGTCTTGAAGTGGGGGGTTAAAAAATTTTCTCACGAATTTATTTGGAGGCTGGTTTTGATTTTAAAAAGTCTGATATAATATCTGGGTTTTTTTGTTGAAAAATTGTTTTGAATGAAGGGGGAGTACTTGGATTGTAATATTAGAAAAATCTAAGGGAGTTCAAGGTGGCGATGAAGGTAGAATAAAATAAACTCTAGGTGTTGTAAGGTTTTGGGGACGAAAAGTTTGTCTATTTTTTTGTAGATGTCAGAATTTGATTTTACTAAAATCTTGTTGGAGTGAGCGGTAGATGTTTTATTTTGGTTCCTATTTTGGCTCTTTAGGGGTTTTTTCGAATATCTGCTATCAAAAGTTCGGGTAATGATACGTGTCTTTCTTCAAATTATTAGAGATTCTCTTGGAATGAAAAGCGTGTAGATGATTGGGATTGCCTTGTTCGACTAGATGTTTCTGTTTTTGGGGGGTCCCGGGGTGCAGTGGTTGGTGGGTATTGTTTACTGAGTTGTTGAATAGCAATTTTGGATATATTTTGATGGATATTCTTTTTTCTTAAGAAAAACCTTAGTTTAGTGTATTTTTCTATAACAATGGTTAGGAGGATTGATGCTTATGCAGAAATAACTGTTGCATTTTTTTACGCATTGCAAATTGTTAAAACCAGGTAAGCTAGAAAGGTGAGAAAAATTTCAAAAAGAAGAAAGATGTCATTTTTATCAAAAAAAGTTCTTAACATTTCAAAAGGTTGTTAAAATCTCGTACCTGAGGAGATGGTCAATGATTCTTAACAAATTGTGCTAGGTTTTTTTTTCGGAAGATGAAAATTACAAGGAAAAGGCAAAAAATTATGAAGAAGAGGGGTGCTATTTCTATCGAGTTTCGACGATAAAAAAATAAAACTTGTAAAATTAACGCGAAAAATGAAGAAAAATTGAAAAAAAAAAAAAATATTTTCAAGTTCTGGTCTGATTTCGAAAGAACTACTTGAGAGCTATTTGTCCCGCCAAAGTTTTTTTGGTTTTAAAATCAAGTGTGGTCGAATTGTTTTGTTAAATTTTGACCAATGGTTTCGATATGGAGAAATTTTGGCGCAGTGAAATCTGGAGGTTTAGGAATGAACTTTCTATTTTTTTTAAGGGATGGTTAGGGGTTTTCTTAGAGATACATTGTCTTTAGGCAAAATGGTCATAATGAAGTCTGTCTTTAATCTCAAATGATGTTTATCTTTTTGGGATATGCGGGTTATAAATTGAGAAAACATTGTTGATTTTTGTTCTGAGTAATAGGAGAGGTAGAGACATCGATATAAAAAGTGTTTAATCTTTCAAACCTAAAACTTTTGCCTGTTTTTGACCGGGAGTTCTTTCAGTTACAATTTGGTATCTATTTGAAGGGAGAAGTTTGTCGCTAATGATAGTGGTGTGGAAATGGGATGATGTTTGAAATGATTTTCATTGACTGAATTTGAACTAGTCAGTTCAAGATTGAAAATTCAAGATTCTGTAGAAAAAATTATCAAATTTTTACCTAAATAGTTTTTTAATCAAGGCATTTTCTGATTCCTGACGTTCTACTATCTGTAATATTTTAGATTGTGAAAAGAAGGTTTTATAGTCTTTTCGTTGCTGATTTCTGAGGCGCGATGATTTGTGTTGTTTTGATTTTTCTTTTGTATGTTGTATTAAGATTTTTTATAGCTTACGGTTAGTCCTTTGTTTTTGAGGTATTTGTTTTTGAAATTGTTCAACAAACTCTTTTTGGTTCTTGGGTGAAACTAATAGATGATCAAAATTTTGCGTTGTTTGTTGTTCATTAATGACTGTGGTTTTTTGAACAGTATTTAGTCCTGTAAAGAAGTACATTTTTGTTAATTCGCGGATAGTGTCTTCTTTTGGATATTAAGGAAAGAGATTGAATCAAGGTTGAGTTATTTCTTTTTTGTTGGAATTTTTAAGTTTTTTTTGTATTTTCTGTAAAATTTTCAACTATTTGAAAAGGTCCTTTTCGGATAGGTGGTAATTTTTTAGATATTCTTTTCTGTTTTTATACAAACTGGGATTAAAACCTTTGTTCCTATCTTTAGATTTCTTGCTGGTGTAAAACCTGAGTGTATGTGAGATTGAACGTTTTGTATTTGTAATGTTTTTTTTGCAATTTTTTTGAGAAATTTCGTTTTGCTTTTTATCTCGGTTCAAAATCCATTCTGTCCCTATTCCAGAGGCTAACTTTAAAATTTGTGGGCTATGAAAACGTTCTTAATCGTGTGTATAAAGCGGTAAGTTGTATCAATTTCAGCCTGTTGTAGGTTGGCAATAAACTTGTGCGCTTTTTGAGGAGTTTGCTGCAAACATTTTTGGTTAATGTGGCTTTTGATTGAAAACAGTTTCATATGGTGATAGTCCAAGGTTGTTGTTAATTACGATTTATATGACGTCTGTTGACCAATCGATGTTTTTGGTGGCTTTTCCTTTTAAGATACATCGAAGGTATTTTTGTAGGAAACGTTTCATACCTTCGACTAAACCAATAGCACATGGGGCATGAGTTGTTCAGGAATTAAGTTTATTGTCATAAAGTTGACATAGTGTGATGATTTCACTGTTTTTATTTTCAGTAGCCTTATCTGTGACAAAGATTTCTGTTATTTCAATTTTTGCTATCCAGAGTTCTTAAAGTGTTGTGTATGCATAATAAGCATCACAATGAGGTACAGGTTTGAGTGCTTCATAGTGAGTAAAAGCATAAACTATTACAATAATGTATAAAATTGGGTTATAAGTTCAAGGAATGTAAGAAGTGGAGTGCTATTAGTATCAGGCCTAATGGTAGACAGGGTGTTTTTGTTTCTGGAATTTGATATTCCAAGAGATCATTGTTTTTTTTTTTTGTTGTATTGTTTAATTTTCAAAGTTGTGTTTTAATTTCTGGTGTTGTGATATCGACTTTTTTTGTTTTCGTTTTTTGTTTGTACCAGTATTTAAGCTGTTTAATGATGGGGTCAAGGTTTTGTCTTAGTTTTGTAGTAATGGTAGTCTTTTTTTCTGTTCATTGGAGAAAAATAATCTGAATTTCGTTTTTTTGAGAGAGAGTATAATGTCTAGCGGGTCTTGCGAGATAATAATGCTATTGATGGTATAATTGGAATTTAAATCAGAAGGTCTTGGTAGGTTTTTGTTTTTTGTTAATATTTACTTTTCTATTACAGGGATTAAGTTTTAGTACTTTTTTAGATGATTTTTGTTGTGTATTGTTTTTAATTCATGATGAGTATGGTGTTGGTTTGAATACGTTTTTTTTCAGATTAAATTAAACCAAGTTCATAATGATTCAATTAAACCAATTTCATAATGATTGTTTTGGTAATTGAGATAACACAGAAAACTTCTAAATTACATATTTGTTTGATGTCAGGGTTGGTTTATACTGCATGTTTGCATTCTAGTCATGGTGATAATTTGTCATTTCCTAGAAAGAATGGTTTTTTTCCTGCTGTCCAAACTAAAAGTAGATTTAGAAAATTCATTAGAATAAACTCAAATCTATAAACACTATGGTTTGCAGTTGAATTTTGAGCCTAAGGCCAACTTGTGTGAAAAGTCTTGATTTTGCAGATATAAGGTCCATTTTGTTTGTAAATTTATGTGAATGCAAGAGTGATACGCCAATTTTAAATTTGAGGCGTCGCACATGTCACAGAATGGTTGATCTGGGTCTGGAATTGTGTTTGAGATTTGCTCTTACGGAGTAGTTTTGATCTCATTAAATCGTTTTTGGTGTTCCAATATCCATTCAAAACTTTTCTCAAAGTCTTTCAAAAATTGGTCAAATTCATTGCTTTTTAATTGCATTTTTTAAACATCTTCACATAAAATTTAAAATTTTAAGAAATTTTATTGCATTTCGTAAACATATTTACATAAAAAGTTTAAAACTCCAAGAAAGTCTTGGATCTTTTCATTAGATGGGGTCAAATTTTTATTATAGCGTCCATTCGTGGTTTTAAGGGATTAATTGTACATTCCTCAATAAGGTTAATCCAAGAGCTTTATCACGAGTGAGAAAAAAATTTGATTTGTCTAAGGCTGCTTTTAAGTTTTCTTTTAGTAAAATCTGTTGATATTTTTCTGATACCTTATAAAATTTTTGCTTTGTTCGTGACTGTTTGAAAACATCATTTAATTAAGTTGTAACATTTTTGCCGAGAAATAGTGGTCAAAAAAGGACAAAGCGAAACATCATATCCTAACAGTCCTGATACTATAGCTGAACTTGTATATTTTGTATTTTCAATGGATGAAATTGTTACCCTGAAAACTTTTTGAATTGGTTTAACTTCAGGTCAGGCATATATAATGTTGGTTTAACTTGATCAACATTATAATGATTTACTTGACTTTTAGAGAAGTTATACACATTGCTGAAAGTGGTTTCAGTGGTTTGCGCTGTTGATTTTATATGGCGTAAAATTTTGAGAAAAAAGGGGGTTGCTTAATGAGTATTGTTTAAACTTATAGATATGTATTATTTATGCTTGTATATTTGTATTTTAAATTTAATTTACTATTCAAGATGTTAATAATGGGATTTTTTCGTTGGTAATGAATAGTATTCCAACGATTTTGTGTTTTAAATCTGTAGTCTAAACTTTAGTCTAAACTTTAGTCTAAACGGACTTTTTGAAAGTTTATTTTGTTCCATTGTTTGGGTTGGAACAAGGTCTAATTGAGATTCTCCAAAGTTTGTAAGACTTGATCCTTGTGATGTGGCTAACGTAGTGCAAGTTTTAAAAGGGCAAGTCTTGGATATATAGTTTGAGAGTCCTTGTGGAAAGTGAGTTATGTACTGAGGTCTAAAAGATAGAGTAATTTCGGATTGGGTACACCGTCTGCTCGTCACGCTATCTTATTTTCTCGTGAATAGACTCGTGCAACTTCTTAGTCTAATGCCGATCCTAATCTTACTCTTATATCTACTAGTCTCAGGGAGTTTAACTAGTCTCTGCTAGGCTCAATAGAGCTTGAGGCTTGAGTATACTGGCTTATTGCGATTGGAGAGGTAACTAATTTCTAAGTAAAATTCAAATCTCTCTGGTGCTGAAATTACAAGCAATTTCAGCACTTACAAATAAGTGGTTTATTTTTTAGATGGATCATGATTGGTTAGTATTAAAAATTTTATAGTGATAAAACCTCTAAATTATAGCCAATAACAAAATGTATTTTAGATCTGGTTCCACCCATCCGGGTATGACAGAGTTTTATGTTTTTTTTATCTCCTTTCTGTAATTGAAGGATGGGTGATGATCGTTGGTATTTGGCGAATATCATTTTTTTTGTTCGGTCCTTGGAGAAGAACGCTCCAGGAAGCTGGGATCATCGATATGAAGTTGTAAGTTGTTTGTTTGACGATGACTGCGACCGCCAGTGATATCAATCTGATTTCAAGATGGTTTGCTATGGTTGCTTGTTCTGCTTTGGTGGAGAACTGATTGAGTATCACTCTCGTCTGGAAATGGCGTGAAAACTGTGTTTGGAGGGAATGCCTTGTAATTCGGATCTGTATACTTGAACGTCCAGGTGGTCATTGTTCTGATTCAATAAGGTCCTTTTCTGCGAAGTCAAGTCGTACTCTAAATCTTTTTTGAGTCGTGATTGTGAGCGGCATGTCGGTTGTGTTTAGCCATTCTGTAGGTCGAGTGTGATGGGGTCGTCTAGTCTTTGGATATTCGCCTTTGTAGTTGTGCATGATCTATATACTGCATGTTATGATTTACATTTTATAAAATTTTGTTAATTTAGTTTTTTAGTTATGATTTGGTTAATTGTTTTCGCAAAATGTTTTGGTTTTAGTTCAGTTATTTTTAAGACTTACTCACCCTTGAGTTCCTCTTGTCAAAAATATAGTGTGGTCACAAATCGTGGATGTAGCATGGTGGTTTAGGCCGGCTATAGAGCATGCTCAGAACGTCCTCTCTGCTGGGTTAGGCCAGGAGTGGGAGTGTGATTTCATACTGGTTTTTTGAGGGGTCCTTTTTTGTGCTAACGTTTATGTTGTATTATTTCTGGTATTTCTTTTGTTACTTAGGTTGTGCCTTTTTCTCAAAAATAAAATTGATTTTGGTTTGGGTTTGACTTGCGACTTTTTGGTGTTTTATGATTTCTTTCATAGAATTGGTAATAGTCTTCAAAAGAATAAATTATCCAGTTTTAAGCTGGTTTAATCCGGTTTGGGTACCGTTGGGTTTTCTTTTCTTAGTCATGCTGTTAGTTTGTGGTTTTTGGTGTTTGGTAAGCTGCGTTGCTTAGTTTGGTTATTATATAACGCCTTTCCAACCGGGTTAAAGAAAAGTTGGAAACTTGTTATCGCTTGTTTGAGTTGTTGTTAGTGAAAACTTAAAACTTGAATTCTTTATTTTAAACAATTTTTCATGGGCAAGCTGTGCGATCTTGGAAAGAATTCTTGTGCGAGTGAATGAAAAGATATAAAACGTTAGTACAGCTTTCTTCTTTGTTACAAATTTACTGCTTAGAAACTGAATTTTACTGCTTTATGGGGATCTGAAATTATAAATCGATTTTCATCGTGTGTAATTTTACTACATTTGGGGAAATAATTTTTAGATCAATTTACTACTTTGGTTATGATTTTTACTGCATAATTTAGTGCTGAAAATTTAATAGAGTTTATTATGAAGAAAAGAGTTTGTTTTTTTATTTACTTATGTTTTTTCTCTTGTTGTAGATGATCGTGGGGTGAAGCCTAAAGAATGAGTAAAACATTGATAAAGAATGGTTAGTTTGAAATTGAATTAGTTTGTTTTAAATTATGCACTTTATACTATCCTAATCGTCTGGGAAGAAGCCGTGAGCAAAAATGTCGTGAATAGCATCTGATGTTGTTAGTAATTTTGCTAATATGCGTATGATGTTTTTAGTTTGCAGCAGTGGCCAGAGCATTGGTCCGCGTTTTTTTTTCGTTTACTTAGTGGAAAATGAGAATTTGTAGATTAGTCAATTTTACGGCGGGATAAAGGATGTGGAGCCTCATGAGTATGAAGTAGTGCTGTGAGTTAACTATGGAGGCCTATCTCATAGAGTAATTTCGGATAGGGTAGACCGTCTGCTCGTCACACTATCTTTTTTTCGGCCGGATAGATTCGTGCAACTTCTTAGTCTAATACCGATCCTAATCTAACTCTCATATCTACTAGTCTCAGGGTGTTTAACTAGTCTCTGCTAGGCTCAATAGATCTAGAATATACAGGCTTATTGCGATTGCTAAAGATCTCTTGGAGAGGTAACTAACTTCTAAGTTAAATTCAAATCTCTCTGGTGCTAAAATTACAAGAAATTTCAGCACTTACAAATAAGTAGGTTGTTAGTTAGATGGATCATGATTGGTTAATATTAAATATTTTATAGTGATAAAATATCCAATTTATAACCAATAATAAAATGTAGCTTACATCTGGTTCACCCATCCGGGGTTTACAGAGTTTTTGATTTTTATAGTCCTTTCTGTAATTGAA
Organism: Symsagittifera roscoffensis; assembly: GCF_963678635.1. Classification (NCBI taxonomy): domain Eukaryota; kingdom Metazoa; phylum Xenacoelomorpha; order Acoela; family Convolutidae; genus Symsagittifera; species Symsagittifera roscoffensis. Next base: position 18,922,112 of record NC_087066.1, on the reverse strand, counting down.
GGATGTATGATGATCGTTGGTTTTTGGCGAACATCATTCTCTGATTTGGTTCCTCTCGAAGAAGAACGTTCCATGGAGATGAAGTCAGGATATAAAGTTGTGAATAATTTCTGATGTTGTTAGTAATTTGGCTAGTATAAGTATGATATTTTTAGTTTGTAGCAGTGGCCAAAGCAAGTGAAGTGCTTTTTTCGTTTTTAGTTCCTCGGTGCCTACTGCAAACTCATGAGGTGTGTTCTGAATTAGATTGTAAATTTTGTGCTTGTATTTAAGATTGTGAATGAATTCTAAAATGATAATTTCTATAGGTTGAATATATTCTTGCGGTACTATTAGGGTTCGGGATTCTTCTTCGTTGAAGGTCTTGGCGAGGAGACAGAATATTTACATCTGGATGATTGGGTGATAATTCCGGAGGATGCCATAAAGGTTAGTATTTTTATCACAATATATGATTTTTAAGAAAAACGGTGAGGTGTATTTAGAATTGATGAATATGAATTGAAATCTATGGTGAGGTTGTCGTGTTGGTGTGTGTAAATCAAAATGATTTTGTATAAAACGATAATAAGTGTAGGTGTGCGTTTGTTTAGGTCTCAACATGATTTTGCGTGAAGAGTGCAAATCACGTTCTTTTGGTGTAAGAAAAGGAAAGGTTAGTGAAAATGTTTTCATATTTTTCGTAAAATGATTCGTATGCTTGAATGTCGGATAGTGCTTCTGAAATATTGTGGTCATGCTTTTATCTAGTACGCTAAGTGTGAATAAGTAGGATGTTTTGATGAAAAATTTTTCTGTTAATTGTGGGTTTGCAAATTGATCATCGTCAAGAAATTGATTTTGGTTAGGTTTGATGATGTTATAATCATAATATTCAATTGAATAGTCGTTAACTCGGGGTGCAGTAAATGTTTTTAGTAATTTCTTAAATCCTATGTATGTAAATTGTCGGGGTGATAGTGACGTGTTTAGTCTAAAAAATTCGCTCTTATTTCTTTCAATATCTTGTGTGGTGTTATGGAGTGGTAAAGCAAGGGGCTTAGTATAATTGTAATAAGCGGTCCAATGAAGTGTGGGTATTAATAGATGTTCATCTACAAAATTATGTGGTTCAGGGTTAGGGTCGGATTGATTTAATGTGTATTGTGGAATTAAAGGAAGGGTTACTTGAAGATAATTTGCAGTATTGGTGTGGTCTGGATGGTTAATGTATTCTCGGGCGGTTCCGGGTTTGGATGGGAACGGTTGATTTGGGAACTTTCGTTTAAAAGTTCTATAAGCTCGGTTAGTACTAGTGGATGTTTTTGTTGATGTGGATGATTGAGCTAATGATGGAGTATAATCTGAGTTTGGTGTAGGTGTTGGTGGTTTTGATGATGTTACTGTTGATGATAATTGGTGAAAAGTGAGAGTATGGGGGTATAGTAACTGTTGTTCGAGCGTTATTAAATTATTTAATTCTTCAGAAATTTGAAAATTATCTGGGGAACTGTTGGTTGATCCTTCAGAAATAAATGGGGAGTAGAATGGGGTTACTTGGGAAACATGAGAAGGAGTGGAGGGAGATGTACAGTGGTGTTAAGGTTGAATATGTCAAAAGGGGGGTTTTGAGACGGTTGAAGAGTTGGTCTGGGTATTGGTAGAAGGGGATGGTTCGGAATCTGCAAAATCGTCGGCAGTTTCTAGATCGGAGTTTTTAAATTGGGATATTGTCTAAAAAACTGTGATGTCGGAGTTAGTGTCAGAATTCATGCCTGATGATGTATTAATTTGTGGTGAATCAGGTGGCGGAAAAGCAAAAAGTGAAATAATGGGGATTGGTTTTTGGCGATTGGCAGGGTGGGAGTTTGATCGATAGAGGGATCCAATTTGGCTGCTCATCGTGGGCTGAAAAATGATTATTTTGAGATTGAAAAGTGGTGGTATGGGATTGTTCAATGATTTGTTCATATGTATTGTCATTCTGAGGGTGTTGTGTTACTACATGTTGAAAAGGGCTTTGTATTGTATTTGGTTTTAAATTTGCAGGGTTTGTGATTGCTAGGTTTCTAAAATTTCGTGAAACTAATGATAATGGATGGTTATGATGAAGATTTGGTAATTGTGGTGCTGTAGGTAATGCATTTGTATTATTTTTTGATTAGTTATGTGTTTGATCTTGTTGATAGTTTTTTTTTTTTTTTTTTTGATTTGTGCATTCAAGAGTATTTTGTTTATTGATGATGAAAATATTCCAAAAAATCCTGCAAATAATATGCGTGCTACGCTTGCTTGTCGGTTTACTCGTGTATGTATTGCGCATGTGTTATAGATTCCGTTTAGTAATGCGAAAAGAAATCCAATAAAAATAAACCTAGCGCATAAGATAGTCAATCTTTCTAAGATGTAATATGGCCATCCTAGAAAAGCAAGAATTTCGTTTTTCAAGGTTACGAAACTAAAAATAGTTATTCGTGAGATATCTGAGATATCTTGTGGTGTATAATTTCGCCGGTTAAATATTTGTAGTCCTTAATTTCTTTAAAATAGTCTTGTGTTAGGTGTCTGAAAATCCTGCGGTTTCTGCAAGTTTTCTTGAATTTTGATCTATCGATTGTCGTTGTATAGTGTCCATTTGTGTTAGTAGTTCTAGAAATTGTTGTGTACGAATGTGATGTTGTATGTCTGATTTAGAATACTTTCCTATCGATTGTAAATTGATATTGAGATTGCAAGCAATAGCTCAAATACTTTCGGTTGAAAACTTTTTTAATGGTTGCATTAAAGTAAGGTATGGTGTAATTAGGTAGTATTTTTCTTCGTCTGGGTTTAATTGTACGACGTTGTGGCTGTTTTGTGATCCACATGAGACTGTGGTATCCCAAAAACATGTTCGTCTTGAAAGTGTATCGACAAAATGTACTTTGTTTTTATAGAATATCGGAATTCGTTTGTAACAACGTTTAACTTCAAAAACATATACTGGTGATACTTTTATGGTGCAGGTATAAAACCATAGGATTTTTCGTTCATAGTCAAGGAAATTTGATCTATTTCCGGATAACAAATATCCTGCGTAGGGTATTTTTAGAACTGCTAGTGCGAGTGGTTGTAAAATCTGAGTTCTTTCTAATCCACAAAGTTGATGTAGTGTTTCTAATTCGGAAAGTGACATTTCTTGAAAATTTCTACTAATTGTGTAGCCTAATTTCATATCTAAGTGGTTGTCATAAGTTATTGCGCCAAAAAATGTATCATTCATTAGTGATAATTCTTGTTGTTGTGTGCTTTCAGTGTCTTGTGCTTTTAGTATCCCACGAGAGTTTCCTGCAATTTTAAGAAGGTTTAATGGGATGTATGGTGTTCCTTCATTCATAGGTTGGTGTGCTGCATAGGGATTATATTTTATTTTTCCAGTGGTCATATCGAAACCTTCGTCGTATTCGACAAGTTTTTCGGAATATTGTGTTTTATAGAGTGGATTTTTATGTTTACATGCTAATTCTGTTTAGTGATAGATTTGAAAACGTGTCAATTTATTTTCTATATTATGAACGTTTCTGAATTTAGTTATATGTTGTCTTTTTTAACTTGGGTTGACATTTCAAATGGGATAGAGTCAATGAAAAAATTTTCATGAATTTTAATCATTCGGGCGTATAGTTTTGCTACTTGAAGTGTTGTACAGGTGTCTTCGGTAAACCAAACAATTGTTGCTTGTGTCCTTGTTGTAGGATCACAATAGCCTTGGTATTTTTTTCAAGGTAGTCTGATCCCTTGATAAAACATAGTGTTATCTCAAATCTCGTGTGAGTTGTGTTTTTTCAAGTTCTGTTTTCCAATCAAAAACATTATTTCTTGGTATCCTTTATTTTTTGTATCTGCTTTGCATTTTGAAGGATTTTTCATTCCAATATGTGGTATCCAGTGCTTGTCGTGAACATCATGAGTTAGTCGTCTGTGTGCGCCATTTTATGGGTATCTTTCGTCTTTTTTAATATGTCATTGATATCTTTCAAGTTCTGCTTGATGTACAGAGTCGGCAAAGACTTGAAAGTTTACTATTTTTCTGTTTGAGTTTTAATTTTTGTCAAGTTTAATCTGAGTAGTTCAATCTTACAATCGTCGGGTTTTAGATGTAGAGGTCTTTCTATATTGCTTTAGTAGAAAGATTCGTGATAAAGTCGGTCTTTATTTCCATTGGAAACTTGTGAACAATGTACTTTCTTTTCGGAAAATGTCGCTGTAAATTTATAGCCTGTAAGTGTTGTTGCTCGGGCTTATGAGTATAATGTTGCTATTATATTTGCGATTTCTATAGCTTATGGTTCTGATTCGCATTGTGTTACTTGGTTTATAGCATAATTGTGTAGCGTTTTTTGTTCGTTTTCTTCACAACCAAAGTGTGTTACTAATAAATCCTGAGGTCCTGTGCGAGGAGATGGATCTGTATTTTGTTCGAAAAAAACTAGAAAAAGGAGGTGTTGAATTGTAAATATTTTTAAAATAAACACGTGTATGATAATCCTGAGTATGGGTTACAAAAGGTGATATATCCAATTGTGTTTTTGGTATAACTGTCGTATTTATATATGACTTCAAGTGTTATAAATGGGGGAGGTAATGATTGAGCTGTTATGTTTGGTGGAATTGGAGGGAAAGGGTGTTGAACATTATTTTTAAGTCTGACTGTGATTTCAAAGTTTAATTGGAGACAATTTTGTTGAAGTATTTGAATATTGTGTTCTTGAATATCTTTGTGGATATCTTGTCTATACTGTAATCTATTTAGTGCCCAATTGTGGAGTCGGCTACTTTCTTGAAGTTGTCCAATTAGTGGGAGAGTTGAAACAAAAGTATTCCAATCTAACCGTAGAGGGTTATTTGTCGATGATTGTTCTTGGTATCTAGCGTCAAGATTGGTTGGGAAACTAAGGAGGATAATGTTGGTGATATTTGACTTATAGATGGTGTTGATGGAAGTGAGTGTGTTTCTGGCAGGGATGATAAGGTTATATCAGAAGAAATATCTAATGGCTCATTTAATAAATTGGGTTCAACTTGAGTATATGAGTGTGTTGCCCAATATGGCGGTCGATTGGTGGTGTCTTATGGGTTAAAATGATTTTCACGGATTTGCTCTGATGTTGGAGTTGAACCTAGATAGTCTGATGAAATATTTGAAATGGTTTGTTAGGAAGCAAGTGTGGGAGTGTCTGGTAGTGTACTGCTAGAAAGTTCTGAGGTAGTTGGTGTTGGTGATTGAGGTATGTTCAAATGAACTCTGGGAGTTTGAAAATTTCTATTTCGTCTTGGATGTGTAATTTGTCTATTTATTTCAAGTGTATTTTGGTTTTGACTAATATGTCTCACTCGATTGAGATCTTGTTGTAAGGTGAGATATGAATTATATGTTGGTTCGCTTGAAGGTGCTTGGCGATTTACTGGTTCTAATGGTTCAGATAATCGTGCGTGTCGTTCTTCAAAAGTGTATGGGTTGTCTCGAATAAAAAGGGTTGTCTTGTATGGGTTGTCTTGATGATTGGGGTTTTTGGGTAGTTGTAGGTGTTATTGGATTTTCTTGGGAAGTTGTTGATGGGGACCGTTTTGGAGGTGGTTGATTAGCAATTTTGAAAAAGTATTTGTGTGTTCAAATCTTATAGGGAAAATTTATGTTTATTATAATATTCTTCATCAAAAGTATCAAAAGAATAGTTGCTGAGGCGAATGTGACGATTGCCTTTTTTATAAATTCGCACAATGTCATGATAAGGGATAATAAAAATGTGAGGAAATTTCTGAATAAAAGAAAAATATCTTTCTAAAGATGGTTTGTATTTTCTAAATAGACTTTGAGTTATCGTACCTGTGGATGTGGTCAAGGATTTGGGAAAGTTGGAGGTATAATTGAAATAGGGAATAGAAAATTAAAAATAGATTGCAAAAAATTATGAAAAGGTTTATTAGGGCTTCAAAAGTTTCGATGAAAAATAAAAGCAAAAATTTAAGTAGTATAGAAAATTTTCTGAAAAGCTTTGAAAATTTTTGTTTTAAGTTATCGACTGGGATGGAAAGAAGGATTTAAGAAATGATTCGTTTCGTACAAAATTTTTTAAACTTTTGGGGCGAAGTTCGAGTGTGGTCGGATTTTTTATTGATTTTTTGACAAGTGGGTTGAGTTATGTCAAAAATTGTTGGGGGTTTGTTTTTTGGTCTTCGGGAGGTCTTCCTAGTTTTGTTTTTATTTGTTGGATAATCGGGGTTATCTTTGAAATAGTTGTACTTTAGACCAAACTATCATGGGTATTTTTTGCTTTAGGCTAATTCGTCATTTTTGTTTGAAGGGTTTTTGAGGTCTGAATTGGGAAAATATTGTTGATTTTTTCATTTTTTTTCTTTTTTTGATAGGGTAAGGTTGTAATATCGAAGTAGTGTTTATTTTAGTTGTCAAGTTTTAGCAAGGTTCTTATTTTTGACCTGGAGGTCGTAAAGTTATAGTTATAGATATGCCTGGGGAAAAATACCTGTCGGCTAATGAGTTTGTGTTAGAGATAATAAGGTGACAAATTTGAATAAAATCTATTGGCTGAACATGAACTAGATTGTTTCGAGTGTGTTTTGAGCATGTTATTACGGATATAGGAGAGTTTTAAAATAATAAGAAGGAATATTGACGTTAATCAAAACTAAAGTTGTTTTTGAAATTCAACTTTCTTTAAAACTTTAGATTGTGGGATGAATGTCTGTTTTTGTTGTTGATTCTGTGGTAAAATTTTCTCTGTCATTTTTTAATATTTTTTTCGGTCTTCTTTTTCAGGTATTTTGTTCCGGTGTGTTGGATATTTGAGGGTTTGCGTGTTGCTGTTGGATTGTTTTTTTTTTGATTTTTACTGTTAAGGTTTTGTTTTTGCTCCGTTTGTGGATTGTTTTGAACATTGTGTAAACCTGTGAAAGAATATAATTGAGTTAATTCGCAGAGTGCGTTTTCTTTTGGATAATAAGGTAATAGATTGTTACGGTGTTTCTTTTTTAGTGGAGTCAGAAGAGTCTGTGACTAGTATTTCGGGTGTTCCAAATTTTGCGATCCAATGTTCGTAAAGTGTTGTATATGCGTAATAAGCTTTACAATGTGGTACTGGGTTGAGTGCTACCTAGTGTGTAAATGCATCAACAATAACCATATTTTAAGAATTCTTTCGGAGGATGGTGAAATTGGTCCTTTTGTGTCAAATGAAGTGCTATGATTGAAATATAGACTCTGTCCTTTAAAGTCTTGTTTCTCTGCTATTTGTTTTTGATTGGGGTAATGTTTATTTATTTGACATATGATGCAATTGTTGCGTAATACTTTAATTCATATTGGTGCATTTGGGAAGTAAAATTTTTGTGTTAAAATTGAATTTGTCTTTTCTGATCCTGAGTGTATTTTTGTATTTCGCGTATGTAATATGTTAAATGCTATCAACATCATACTTAAAAGGAGACAGGGGATTTTAGAATCAGGTGTTTGATATTCTAAAAGATCCGTGTTTTCATTTCCAGTTGTTTTGTTAATATTTCTAAAGTATCGGAGGAGTGTTTTATTTCCAAAAATTGTTGTATCCGCTTTTGCTGGTTTTGTTATATATTTGTGCCATGATTTGAGTTGTCTAATAACAGGGTCAAGATTTAGGTATTTTTGTAAAAACTGAAGTGTAATTATTTCTGTTGGTGGTAGAAAAATGTTTTTGACTTCCAATTTTGATAAGGGAATTGTGTCGAGTGGGTCATGAAGATTAAAACTTGATTTATTGTGTATTTTAAATCCTTTGTTGGTGATCCTGATAAATTATAAAATCAAGTAAATTTTCTTTTTCTATTAATGGCAAAGGATCTTTTTTGTGTGGTTGTTGTTTGATTTTTTTTTGGGTTTTGTTCTTCAAACAATGTGAATATGTGATTGGTTCAATTGTGGATGTACCTAATAAATCAACTTCCTAGTGATTTTTTTGACAATCTAAATAATTAGGGAAATGTTGCACACTGTTTAATTGTGATTGACCTATATCAGCTTTAAATGCATTTTTAAATTCTAATGGTGGTGATGTTTCATCTTTTTTAGGGTAAAATTTAATTTTTTTGTGGTATTTCAACTGTAGTTTTTCGTGTAAATAGTTCAAGTGGTGTGTTTCTACTTAGTGTATCTGGTAATGCAAGGTTTTTTCCTGCTGACCAACTTATATGTAGGTTTGGGAATTTCAATAGAATTAATTGAAATCTGTACACTCTATGATTTGGATTTGATTTTTGTGTGAAAAGCAATATTATTGGTTTGTGATCTGTACATAGAACTGTTGGATGTTTTGATCCAAGTATCAGAAAATCATATTCTGTAGGTGTAAATACTATAGCTGTGCATTATCTCATAAGAGTAGAGAGTCGTAGTTCAGCTTGTATAAATAAACGAGAGTTTGCTGATATAAGATTCATTTTGTTTGTTCCACTGTGTGATTGTAGTAATGCTGCGCCGATGCCAAAGTTTGAAGTATCGCACCTTGTGTAAATGGTTGATTTAGATCTGTGATTGTAGTTGATATTTGTTCTGTTAAACATTTTTTGTTTTCTTCAAATCGTGTTTGATGTTTGGTAGTTCATTCAAAGTTATTTTGTTGTCTAAGGATGTTAAAGAAAGGTCTTACGTATTATTGCATTTTGTATACATATTTACTTAAGAAATTTAACATTCCAAGGAATTCTTGGATTTTTTTTTATTTGTGGGCGGTTGAAAGTTTTGAATTGCATCTATGCTTGATTTTATTGGAGTTATAGTGTTTCTTTCAATAATGTGTCCAAGAAACGTTACGCGTGTTAGGAAAAATGTGATTTGTCTGGGTCTGTTTTCATGTTTTCGTTTTTGAGTATTTGCTGATACTGTTCTAAAACTATAAACTTCTCATCTTTAATTTGTGATTGCACAAAAACATCGTCCAAATATGTGATTGCTTTTTTCCTGAGTTTAAGTGGTCTAAAAATTTTACACATAAAAGCTGAAAAAGCTTCTGGTCTTATGTATATTCCATAGAATAATCGATTGAATTCGTATTGTTGATTTCCAATAACGAATTTTGTTAATCGTCGTGGTTGTTCATCTAATGGCATTTGATTGTATGCACTATTCGTATCTGCAGTTAAGAAATACTTACCATTTATCTTTGTTAGGATGTTTAATCAATCATGTAAGTGTATTGGTACTTTACTTGCTCTTTGTTTTTTGAAAATCGCGTTAGGTTTTAAAGATAAATGTAGTGGTGAACTAACTTTTCCAAAATCAAATTTTGATGTTGCATAAACTGTTGGATGTTTTAATAGTAGTTTGGCTAATATGTCGAAATCGTTCTGTATTATTTAAGATGTTGAAAATTAAGCATTGTTAAAAAATTTTGTTGTTCTTCTGTCTAATCTCATATTTTAAAAGTTGGTTTAAACTATGGTGTTTTTGTGAAATAATCTGTATTACTTTTTTCGTTGCTTATTATATTGTTCATTGATAATTATTCATCAAGAATTGTTGATTGACATATGTCTAGTAGTTGTAATATATTATTGACTCTATATGCTACTTCGTTTGTGGGTGAAGTTGTGGCATTTGTTTCACAAAATCCTAAGAGTCCTAGAGGTAATGTTATCTGGTAGGGTGAATTATTATATACGTGTAACGAAATAATATCGGAGTTTGAATGTTTCATGTATTTTATGGATGAAATTGTTATTCGAAGAAAAATTATGAATGGGTTTTAATTCAAGGTCCGACATAAAAAGATGTTGTTTGTTTTGGTTTCTATCATAATGGTGAACGTGTTTGATTGAAAAGTTACATACATTTCCTGATAGTGGCTTCAGGTGTTTTTGTTCCTGATTGTATATAGGGTAAAATTTGGAAAAAAATGGTGGTTGTTTGTTTAATCTTTGAAAGAATGTTAAGGCTGTGTTTTTCATTCTTTTTGTACTTGTCTTTTATATGGATTTTACTATTTAAAATGTTTTTTGTGGTAATATATTTACTTATAAACGGTATGCCAATGATATGGGGTTTTATATCTGTTATAGGAAAAGTTTGATTAGATGGTTTGTTTAGGATTTTGTTTTGTTCCATTGTTCTAATGGGAACAAGGAATAGTTGAATGTTTCCATAATTAATTAATGTTGAGCCTTGTGCTGTTGCTAATTCACGGGCTGTATTCATAGATAATAGGTTTGGGTGTACTGTTTTGATTTTATTCCAAGTATGGATATTGATGATATTTGATTCTGCTCCTGAATCAATAAAAAAATCTATTTCAAGGACTGGTGGTTGAAATTTTTTATTTCATGGACTTTTTAAGAGAAATGGATTTGCCCAAATTTTTTCTCTTGGTTGTTCTTTTTGTATAATTTGATAAATGTTGTTCGTACTTGATCATTGTACTTCGTCTTTCTCGGGTTTAATTACAGCGTTAACTTAATTTACTTCCTGTGTAACTGGTACATTATTATAATAGGTCTAGTGTAAAACTCTTGAAGAAGTTCCTATTGATTTTCGTAAATGTGTGAATTAAAGGGTTGTTCATATCTGATAGTTTCCTTGTCATTTTCAACTGTTATCATATTAACTGAGATGGTGTTATCTGTATCAGTTTCATTGTCTGTTGATTCATAATTAAGGTGATTTAATTGTAGTTCAGTACTTACTGTATCATCGATACCAGGGGGGTCTGAAGTTGTTTCTTCAATTGTTTCAACTTGATTAATTTGTCTTTGATGTTTTGGTGTGTTGCTTCTAAACCTGTGTTTGGAATCGGGGTTACGGTTATGATTCCTATTAGGAGATTGTGAATAATTTCTTTGTTGATTGTTATAGTTTGAGATTCTATTTTGTGAATTGTTTCTTGATCTGTTTTGATAAATATCATTGGGTCTTTGATAATTTGATCTCTTGTATGAGTATTTCTTGATCTGTTGTTTAGATAATACTGATTTCGATTATTTGAATAGCTTCTATTTCTATTGTTAGAGTAGTTTTTGTTTCTACTGTATGATGAATTTCGTGATCTATCGTTTTAATAGTGTCTATTCCTAGGGTTTGAATGGGAACTGGTAGCAAATGAATATTCTCTTCTGTTGGAAATCGACCGTGAATAGTTTTTTCGATACTGATTATTTTGACTATTTGGTCGACTATATCTATTTTGTGAGAAGTTTCGTGAATTTTTTTTGTTCTGGTGATCTGCCTCTATAACTTGAGTTATAAGGTGATTGATTTCTCGAATAAATTGAATTGTTTGGAAGTGGTTTTCCAGAGCTATTATTACTATAAATATTTTTATTTTTTAAGTTTCGGTCTTTTTTCATGTATTGGTAGAATGATTTATATGGTTCTTTGTACTGTTGCGGTTTGTTCTGATTATCTTATTGCTTTTGTCTACATTCGGCAATGCTGTGTCCGTATCTTCGGCAATAATTACACCATTTTTTAAAAGATGGTTTAGCTTTGAAATTTGGATTTTTCTCATATATGTTTAGAATTTCAGTGATTTTTTCAGATAGATCTACATCTGAATCTCGAATGTTGTCCATACGTGTAGTATTTGTTTAGTTTTTATTAACATAATGTAGTTTGAGATTTTCTGTTTCTTCGGGTTTCATTGTGATTTCTGCTTGTTCTAATTTATCAACTAGTTTTCTATAATCTAAATCTGGCTTTCGAATTGAGGAGGGATGTGATGCTCGCTTTTTAATAGCTATTTTCCTTAATTGAGGTGTCAGTCATCATTAAAATTTCTGTAATTTTCGTGTTTTTATAATCATGAGTGTTAGGTGAATATGCTTTTTGAACTAGTGTTTCGATTCTAACTTCTAATTGTTTAATTGTTTCGTTTGGTAGTCTGCAAATTTCATTACATAAAACTCTTTGATGTTGTTTTTTTTCTTCAGAATCAAACATTTTTGAAAATTGTTGTGTGAATTTTTTCCAATCTGATTTTATGTCTTTAGGTAAAACTGAAAACCATTTTTGTGCTGCGCCATCAATTGTTGTTTGTATTAACGCTGTGCGTCTATGTATCCATTTTTGATGAAGTGTTGTATTAATTGGTTCAGGTCCTATATTTAAAATTAAATTTGCTGTGACTGCATATAAGTAATCTTCTACAGAATATTCAGGGTCTGTGCCTGTGAAAACCATCAATGGTTTATTCGATATTATTGACGGTCTACCAATTAGGTATGGATTCATCGTCATTTGTAGTGATTCAGCGGCATTTAGTATCCGTGAAAAATTTTTAAGTTGTTTTTTTTTGTTATTTCTTGTTGTTGTAATTAATATGGTAGTGGTATTTCTTTTGTGTTGGTTGGTAGGAATGCATACTGACCGGTTTTTTTGTGATTGCGCTGGTTGGTAGGATTGTTAACTAGTTGGGTTTTGCTTGTGCAATGGTTGGTAGTTTTGTATATTAGTTGGGTTTTGTGGTCGATGTTTTTGTGCACGATATTCTTGTGCGTATGAAGCAAAAATATCCGGTTGATAATATTCGTCATCATATGATGATAAATAGTCTGTATAACAAAGTTTTTTTTGTTCATTTCCCATTGGAAAAATGGGTAATTTTCACTCTGATCTTGTGAGGGATGTGGATAGTCATGGAAGTTTACTGAATTTGTTGATGTAATTGGAAAATTCAATTTTTGTGAAATTAAATGATTTTGCGTATTTATTCGGGGAGGATGACTTGTTTGTGATGGGTTTACATAATTACAATTGTGTTCTGCAAAACTAATTTTTGTGAATGTTTTCCGTGTATTAAAGGTTTCGTCATTGGTTAATACGTCTGATAACCCATATTTGAATGTTTTGGAGCAACCGAGTGTTTAACCGTAGATTGCAATGTTACTTGTGGTAAGGTGGGATTTTTGGGTTTTGGGGTTGTGAAGTTTGGAGGTATTGGTGAATTATTGTATGTGTAGTTGTTACTATTGTTTCAACTATTTCTTCTTTTATGAAATGCGATGGTGTTTGAATATCCTGTTGTGAAAGATTTATAGTTCCGTTTAGATTTTCCTGTTGTACAATAGTTGAGTTTAAACAATTATTTTGTCTTCTATCGGGTAAGAATGAATTATAGTTTAAAGGTGTTGCATCTACTCTAAGTCAAAACACTTCTACATAGTCTTTATGAATAGATATTGTACTGATTGCTTGACTTTATATGTCTATTGGGATGTTCAAGAACAGTCGATGAGACCAATCAGGGTCCCAAACCTAATCTGATTGTTCTGCAATGACAGTGTCATCATTGGTACTTTGAGGTCTAAAAATTTTTCTTGCTTGTGCAATTAAATCAATATTTTGTGTGAAATAGTCAATTATGAACCATGCTAATTTTTTTTGTAAATCGTGTTTAACATTTTGTGAGATATCATTACTTGAAAAACTTTCACGGATTGTGTTCAAAATGCTGAGAATGCGGCAATTTCATTTCTTACATTCGTATGTCTTGATGTTTGAACTGGTGACGTACTTTGAGTTTCTGTCTTTTCTAGTATGGATAAGTAACTATATATTATTGCAAAAACATCGTTAGTAAATCTTGAATTTGCTCTCTGTGATTTGTGGTGTTGTATATTTTTATTGTATTCTGTGAATACTTTTGAAAATTCTATGTCGATGTCGTCTCTTTGGATAACATATTTACCATGAAATTTATTGAGTTCTATTTACCATGAAAATTATTTACAATGAGTTCTATGGTGTAATTTCCTTATTGATGTGTTATGTTACATATTCCTTTTAAATAATGATCGAAAATTTGTCTTATGAATTTTATTTCTGGGAATTCTTCTTTACATGGGCTAATTCCTTGTTCAAATAAAATTTCGATTATGTTATTTCAAAATTGTACTTGTCCTCTATCATCAGTGAGTGAATTGATGAGAAAGGGAAAAACTGAGTTTTCGTTTTGGCTTTCGTCTCTTTGACTTTGACTCATTTTTTCGTTTTATGAACGTTAGTGCGTAATAGTCAATGTGTCTGATTGGTTGATTCCAATTGTATAGACGTACTGCTTTATTTTTGTATATCTTTTTTATTCTTCCTTTGCCTTGTTTTGATGAATGCGATGTGGCTTCTCGGAAATGTGAGTCGGAAAAATATATTTGATCATGGACGGGGTAGTTTTTATTTATTGTTTCTTTTAGTGTGTAAAGTGCTTCTAAATTACTAACTTCTGATTCGGAAACTGCGTTTCTTCGCTTTGAAAATCTTTTTTGTGTAATTTGTTTTTGTTTGCTTAGAATTTTTTCTTTTTATTGTTTGTCGTTTTGTTCGATTGTATCCAATTGTTTGTTTGTGCGGGGTGATTACGAGATCGTATGTTTCGTTGTTTATTTCACAATTGTGTAGTACGATTGTTTGTTTATTTCCTAAATTGTTCAGTGACATAAGTTTTAGAATGAAGGATGCAAGGTTGTTATTAGTAGTTTTAATACCCTAGAATGTTAGTCCTTACGATTGTTTGGTTAGCCTAACTTGGGTCTTTTTTTTTCAGGGTTGGAGAGAAAAGTATATATCGATTCCGGAGAGTGATTGTCATTTTCTCGTGACTAGTCTATTTTAAGGTATTAACTTACTTAATCTTTTGTTCAAGGGATTGTTGTATTGATTGTGTTCAAGGGTTGGAGAATTGTAAGTCGGTCCACAGTGCTCAGGTATAGTTAGAGCGCAAGTAGTTCGTTAGATACTATTTTAAACTTACTAAGATTTGACTATCCCGGGTCTTATAAGAGGAGGGGTTAAGTGAAGGATGAATAACCGAAGTTCTTCACTGTTTAGCCTAATTTGAATGGTTAGTGTTTGGAAAATTTCTATTAGTCCTGGTTCTTTTGAAAAGGTTGGAGAGTGAATCGACGTTTGAGGTCGTTAGACATTTGATAATTGGGTGGGGGAGAGCAAAATTGTTCTATTTGATCCAAGGATAAGCCTTGATGATCAGGATAAAAAATTTAATGGTACAAAATTGATTAAGTCAAATATTTGATTGAGATCCAAGGAAAGCCTTGATGATCTAGCCTAAGATTGAATAAGTTTAAGTTAAATAAAAGTAAAAGCTGGGATAGGCCTTTAAAAATAATTCAAGTTCAATTGATAGAAAAGTTTTGTGTTTCATGATATTAGTGGTTTCATGATTGCTGTTATGTTTAGGTGATGAAGCTGGACCTGACAGGATGATTTGTATATACTAATAATTTATAATCATGTTTACTAATTTTTTATTTTTTTTATTTTCAATAAATATATTATTCAAATAGTTTTTTTTAAATTTTACTGCAGTTTTTGGAGGAAACGATCGATTTGAGATGTTTTTATCAACCTTTATTGTACAATAGTAATTTTGGTTTAGCGCCTGAAATGATCAATGAAGATTTTTCTTCAAGGACTTTATGTTTGCAAATGAAAATCTAAATTCATTGCTATTAAAATTCTAAATATAAAATTTTGTGTTGGCTTTTGCCGTACAACCATGCAATTTAATGTTAAGTTTCTCCGTAGTGGTAGATCGTTTCTTGACCGAGGTCTTCTTCTAAAACTGGGTAGTTCTTGTATTGTACGGAATAGTGGCTCTGATCTATTGAGTCGTAGAGACATTTCGATTAAACTATTGTCATGTAACAATTTGAAAATGTTTTGTCTAATTCTAATCTATCTTGTTAGTTCTAAGCTAGTTTGTTTTTTAAGGTCTTATTCGAGACTTATGGTCGCACCAGATGAGTTATGTACTGGGCTCTAACTCATAGAGTATTTTCGGATAGAGTAGACCGTCTGCTTGTCACGCTATCCTTTTTTCTCCCGGATAGACTCGTGCAACTACTCACTCTAATACCGATCCTAATCTTACTCTTATATCTACTAGTCTCAGGGTGTTTAACTAGTCTCTGCTAGGCTCGATAGATCTAGAGTATATTGGCTTATTGTGATTGCTAAAGGTCTCTTGGAGAGGTAACTAATTTCTAAGTTAAATTCAAACCTCTCTTGTGCTGAAATTACAAGTAATTTCAGCACTTACAAATAAGTTGTTTGTTAGTTAGATGAATCATGATTGGTTAGTATTAAAATATTTATAGTGAAAAAATATCTAATTTAAAACCAATAACAAAATGTAGTTTAGATCTGGTTCCAAAAGGTTTATAATATTTGATTTTGCTCATGAATCAATCAAAAAGTCAATTTCAAGTCTGGTGGTTGAAATATTTTTACTTTTCGGGCTTTCCAAAAGGAGTGGTGGGGTTGTCCAAGTTCTTATTTTTGTTGGTTGTATTCGATTTGTTGTGTCTTGGTATATTTTGTTCATGGTTGAGTAAGTTTCAACAATGTTTGGAGTATCTTTTTTCAAACATTATAATTGTTACTTGTTTCTTCAATATTAAGTTTGCATTGTTTTGGTTATAATTTGAATCGATCAGTATTTTGTATTATTTTCATGTTGAAGCATTTACGTTTCTTAAAACGTTTTTTCTGTTTTTCTGTTTCACTTTCGTCATCTGTAGTTTCACAATGTATGTGATCCAACTGTAATTCTGAGTTTTCGGTGTTATCAATAACAGGAGGGTCTGGCTGGTTTCTTCCGTCGATTGTGTTTGATTAATCTGTCTTTGGTGTTTTGTTGTACTACTTCGTGTAAGTTTGACTTTGTGAAGTTAAATATTGAGTTTCATTTCTTTGTGGTGACAGAATTGTTTCTCTGTCTGTTTGGATAGTTGGTGTTCCGATTCCTGGAGTTATCAGTGGTATCTATTTTTGTTATTGTTATCATATGGCCCATTGTTAGAGTAGTTCCGTGATCTGTTATTTGAAAAATTTTGGTTTCGATTGACTGAATGATTCAAGATTAATTGATAGAAAGCTTTTGTATTTTATGATATTAGTGGTTTCATGATTGCTGTTATGTTTGGGTGATGAAGCTGGAGATGACAGGATGATTTGTATCTACTAATATTTTATAATCATGTTTACTAATTTTTTATTTTTATTTTCAATAAATATATTATTCAAATATCTTTTTTGAATTTTACTGCAGTTTTGGAGGAAACGATCAATTTGAGATGTTTTTATCAAACTTAATTGTACAATAGTAATTTGGTTCAGCGCCTGAAATGATCATTGAAGATTTTTCTTCAAAGAATTTATGTTTGCAAGTGAAAATCTAAATTCATTGCTATTAAAATTCTAAATATAAAAGTTTGTGTTGGCTTTTGCCGTACAACCATGTTTTTTAATGTTAAGTTTCTCCGTAGTCGTAGATCGTTTCTTGACCGAGGTCTCCTTTTAATACTGGGTAGTTCTTGTATTGTACGGAATAGTGGCTCTGATCTATTGAGTCGTAGAGACATTTCGATTAAACTTTTTTCATGTAACACTATGAAAATGTTTTGTCTAATTCTAAACTATCTTGTTAGTTCTAAGCTAGTTTGTTTTTTAAGGTCTTATTCGAGACTTATGGTCGCACCAGATGAGTTATGAACTGGGGTCTAACTCATAAAGTAATTTCGGATCGGGTACACCGTCTGCTCGTCATGCTATCCTTTTTATCCTTGTGTTTGATTAATCTGTCTTTGGTGTTTTGTTGTACTGCTTCGTGTACGTTTGACTTTGTGAAGTTGAATATTGAGTTTCATTTGTTTGTGGTGACAGAATTGTTTCTCTGTCTGTTTGGATAGTTGTTGTTCCAATTCCTGGAGTTATCAGTGGTATCGAATTTTGTTATTGTTATCATGCGGCCCATTATTAGAGTAGTTCCGTGATCTGTTATTTGAAAAATTTTGGTTTCGATTGACTGAATGATTTAATTCTCGATTGTATCTTCATAGTTTCTTCAAAGATCCTTAGAATAGTATCTGTTTCGAGAACTTGAATAAGAGCAATTTCTATTGCAATTTGTGTAATTACTTCTATTTGAGTTTGATCTTGAATAGTTATTTCGATACTGATTATTTTAACTATTTGATCTGCTATATCTACTTTGTAAATGATTTTGTAACATTTTTCTATCTGAGGATCATCCGCGAAAATTATTCCGATAAGAAGATGTTGTCTGTAATTCTTGCAGCTATTTGTAATCGGTTTTGCCTAGCCATTGTTACTTTGAATCGTTTTGTTTGGCAGTTTTTGATTGTTGTTTATGTATTGGTAAAAAATTTTAATTGGTCTCTTTGTTTTTGTGGTCTATTTTCGTTATCCTGTTCCTTTTGTCTGCATTCAGCAATGCTACGTCCATATCTACAACAAAAATTGCACCGTTTTTTGAAACATGGTTTGGCTGTGCAATTTGCATTTTTTTCTGAGTGATTTTTTCTGCTTACTCAGTGTAAGAATCTTGGATATTATTAACATGTGAATTTGTTGTCTGAAGGTTGTTTAAAGATTGTAGTTTTAAATTTTCTGTTTTGTTTCTAAATTCATAGTGATTTTAGCTTATTTTAGTTTGTCTACATGTTTACAAATACCTAAGTCGAGTTCTCGAATTGATGATGGATGTGATGTTTTCTTTTTTTTTGCAATTTTGCTTAATTGTGGTGTTGAAGTCATCATGAAGACTCAGTATTTTAGTTTTTTATTTGTTTTTTTTATCTTTTTTCTGTAGTTATGTGCATTGAAAGAGTTTGCTTTTCTTACTAGAGTTTCAATTCATTTTGCGAGTTGTTATAGTGTTTCGTTAGGGAATCTACAAATTTCGTTACATAGCACTCTTCGGTGATAATTATTTCTTTCTGAATCCAACAATTTTGTCTCGTTTTTGTGTTTTTTCGGACTGCAAGTGAGGTTCAAAAATATCTGATTGATAAATTTCATTTGGTTGGTTAATATCATTCCAATTAATTTTTCTTGGACTATCATAATAGCTTTGTTGGTTTTGGTTGAAATAGTCTTCACCCTCAGAAAAGAAGGACTCATTTCTTGTTATTTTTTTTGGTAAATTTGTTTTGATGAAAAAATCAATAATTTTCACAACGGTCTGTTGTAGTTCTTTGTTGTTCGAGTGATTGTGGAAATGGTTGTGTTTTTTGTGACTCTGTTCTTCTGATTGAGTTTGGGAGCGTGTGTAAGAAGGTTTTGTCTTCGGTCTACTTATATTATTGTTTGCCAAAAGATCTGAAAAAAAATCGTGATCAGATAAATTATTTCTGTTTGGAGGTTTTTGTCTGTTTGCTTGTTCTGGTTTAGTTTTTGGACTGTATGTTTGGTAATCGATTTGTGAAATTTTTTTGACAACAGCTGGGTTTACTGTTCATTTAAAAGCTGTTTGTGGAAACGAATTACATTTATTATGTGGTTTTGTAAGTGTTCAGTGAATAAGAGAAATACTCTGTTGTGTTGTCGTGATTATTGTTTCAAGTACTTCTTCGTTTATAAAAGCTGATGGGGTTTGGATATCTTGTTGTGTAAGATTTTAGTTGTGTGTTTATGAAATTTGTGTTCAAATTGTATTTTTTTTGTTCCATAGTTGATCACTGCGCTAGAATTGAAAAGTGTTGCGTCAATATTGAGTTGAGTGAATAGTTTTTGTGTGCAGAAACAGTGGCGATTGCTGCTTTTGAAATAATGGTATTGTTTGAGGTGGTAATTCATTTGATTCTTTTGGTTGTAATAAAGATATATAACTATAAACAATAGACAAAACATTATTTGTGAAAATTGAATTTGCTCTTCGTGAACTTTGCTGTTGAGTTTTTAAATACATTTTGTGAATCTATGTCATCTGCTTGTAATTGATGCAGTGTTTGGTTTGTTCGTAACGGTAAGATTTCAATAGGGAATATCCCGTAATATAACGGACTTTTAGATGCTTTTTTTGTAGAAGTCAGGTATTTGTCTTCTAATTCTTACTTCGAGAAATTCCTGTTTGCATGCGCAATTTCCTTTTTTGAATAAATTTGCAATTAAGCTTTGACAAAATTGTGCTTTTTTGAGTGGGATCGCTTTGTGAATGGATGACAATAGGAAGTACAGAGTTACTATCGAAATTATCGTTGTATTTAACCTTTTTTTGTATCTTAGTACAAATACTGTATAACTTTCGATATGTCCTACTGGCTGATTCCAATTATATGTTCATACTGGTTAAGGAAAGTTAGATTTTCAATTCTGCATTTACCTTTAATGATGATGGTTGTGTGGATTCTAAGAAAAAAATTTTGATCAGTTTTTGGGTTAATTTAATCTATTGAATCTTTTAGGTCCTGAAATTTTTGTACTGAAGCGATATTTAGCTCTGAAGGTGCGTTACGTGTTTTTGAAATTCTTCAGTTAAAATTTTTTTTTTAATTTTACTTTTTTTGCGTTTTTCATGTTTGTATTTTTGATCTAATGTATCTTATACTTTGTCTTTACGAAAGCGATCGTGGGGTACTTTTATTTGCTTACTACTTAAATTATCTCTTAACATATAGTTTAAGATAAGGAAAGCAATTTTCAGGAGTTAGAAATTTATTTCTTAAAAAATTAGTTCTGACGGTTTTTGTGTAGTTATCTTAACTTGAGGCATAAGTGGTCGAGGTTGACGGGTTGGAAAGAAAGAGAGTGTATCGATTCTTTAGAACGAAGTTTGCTTTCTCGTGGCTAAGTTTCAATTTAAGAAAACTTACTTAATCTCACTGAGGTTTTTGTTGTGTTAGGTTACATATTCCTTTTAAATAATGCTCGACAATTTGTCTTTTGAAATTTATTTCTGGGAATTCTGCTTTACATGGGCTAATTCCATGTTCAAATAAAAATTTGGTTAGATTATTTCAAAATTGTACTTGTCCTCTATCATCAGTGAGGGAGTTGATGAGTAATGGAAAAACAGAGTTTTCGTTTTGGCTTTCGTCTCTTTGACTTTCACTCATTTTTTCGTTTTATGAACGTTAGTGCGTAATAGTCAATGTGTCTGATTGGTTGATTCCAATTGTATAGACGTACTGCTTTATTTTTGTGTATCTTTTTTATTCTTCCTTTTCCTTGTTTTGATGAATGCGATGTGGCTTCTCGGAAATGTGAGTCGGAAAAATATATTTGATCATGGACGGGGTAGTTTTTATTTATTGTTTCTTTTAGTGTGTAAAGTGCTTCTAAATTACTAACTTCTGATTCGGAAACTGCGTTTCTTCGCTTTGAAAATCTTTTTTGTGTAATTTGTTTTTGTTTGCTTAGAATTTTTCTTTTTATTGTTTGTCGTTTTGTTCGAATGTATCCAATTGTTTGTTTGTGCGGGGTGATTACGAGATCGTATGTTTCGTTGTTTATTTCACAATTGTGTAGTACGATTGTTTGTTTATTTCCTAAATTGTTCAGTGACATAAGTTTTAGAATGAAGGATGCAAGGTTGTTATTAGTAGTTTTAATACCCTAGAATGTTAGTCCTTACGATTGTTTGGTTAGCCTAACTTGGGTCTTTTTTTCAGGGTTGGAGAGAAAAGTATATATCGATTCCGGAGAGTGATTGTCATTTTCTCGTGACTAGTCTATTTTAAGGTATTAACTTACTTAATCTTTTGTTCAAGGGATTGTTGTATTGATTGTGTTCAAGGGTTGGAGAATTGTAAGTCGGTCCACAGTGCTCAGGTATAGTTAGAGCGCAAGTAGTTCGTTAGATACTATTTTAAACTTACTAAGATTTGACTATCCCGGGTCTTATAAGAGGAGGGGTTAAGTGAAGGATGAATAACCGAAGTTCTTCACTGTTTAGCCTAATTTGAATGGTTAGTGTTTGGAAAATTTCTATTAGTCCTGGGTCTTTTGAAAAGGTTGGAGAGTGAATCGACGTTTGAGGTCGTTAGACATTTGATAATTGGGTGGGGGAGAACAAAATTGTTCTATATGATCCAAGGATAAGCATGATCAGGATAAAAAGCTTAATGGTACAACATTGCTTAAGTTAAATTTTTAATTGCAATCCAAGGAAAACGTTGATGTTCTTTTTTAAAATTGAATAAGTTAAATAGAAATAAAAATTAGGATAGGCCCTTAAAAAAATTCAAGTTCAATTGGTAGAAAAGTTTAGTATTTTATGATTTTAGTGGTTTTATGATTGCTGTTATGTTTAGGTGATGAAGATGGAGATGACAGGATGATTTGTCTATACTAATAATTCATGATCATGCTTACTAATTTTTTTTTTTTCAATAAATATATTATTCAGATATCTTTTTTGAATTCTACTGCAGTTTTGGAGGAATCGATCGATTTGAGATGTTTTACAAGCTTTATTGTACAATAGTAGTTTTGATTTAGCGCCTGAAATGATCATTGAAGATTATTCTTCAAGGATTTTATGTTTGCGAATGAAAATCTTAATTCATTCGTAGTAAAATTCTAACGATAAAAGCTTGTGTTGGCTTTTGTCGTACAGCCAGGAAATTTAGTGTGAAATTTCTCCGTAGTCGTAGATCGTCTCTTGTCCGAGGTCTTCTTCTAATACTGGGTAGTTCTTGTTTTTTAGGGAATAGTGGCTATGATCTATTGAGTCGTAGAGACATTTCGAGACATGTTTTGTCTAATTCTAATCTATCTTGTCAGTTCTAAGCTAAGGTCGTTTGTTTTTTAAGGTCTTATACGAGACTTACGGTCGAACCAGATGAGTTATGTACTGAGGTCTAACTCATAGAGTAATTTCGGATAGGGTACACCGTCTGCTCGTCACGCTATCTTTTTTTCGGCCGGATATATTCGTGCAACTGCTAAGTATAATACCGATCCTAATCTTACTCTTATATCTTCTAGTCTCAGGGTGTTGAACTAGTCTCTGCTTGGCTCAATAGATCTAGAGTATACTGGTTTATTGCGATTGCTAAAAGTCTCTTGGAGAGGTAACTAATTTCTAATTTAAATTCAAATCTATCTGGTGCTGAAATTACAAGTAATTTCAGCACTTACAAATAAGTGGTTTGTTAGTTAGATGGATCATGATTGGTTAAAATTAAATATTTTATAGTAATAAAATGTCTAACTTATAACCAACAACAAAATGTAGTTTAGATCTGGTTCCAAAAGTTTTATAATATTTGATTTTGCTCATGAATCAATCGAAAAACCAATTTCAAGTCTGGTGGTTGAAAATTTTTACTTTTCGGGCTTTCTAAAAAGAGTGGGGTTGTTGTCCAAGTTCTTATTTTTGTTGGTTGTTTTCAACTTGGTAGTCTTGTTATACTTTGTTCATGTTTGAGTTAGTTTCAACAACGTTTGGAGTACAGTTTTTCAAACATTATGGTTGTTACTTGTTTCTACAATAATAAGTTTGCATTGTTTTGGTTATAATTCGAATCAATAGCTGTTTCGTAATGTTTTCATTTTGAAGCTTTTACCAAATACCTAAGTCGAGTTTTCGAATTGATGATGGATGTGATGTTTTTTTTGCAATTTTGCGTAATTGTGGTGTTGAAGTCATCATGAAGACTTAGTATTTTAGTTTTTCTGTAGTTATGTGCATTGAACGAATTTGCTTTTCTTACTAGAGTTTCAATTCATTTTGCGAGTTGTAATAGTGTTTCGTTAGGGAATCTACAAATTTCGTTACATAGCACTCTTCGGTGATAATTGTTTCTTTCTGAATCCAACAATTTTGTCTCGTTTTTGTGTTTTTTTCGGACTGCAAGTAAGGTTCAAAAATATCTGATTGATAAATATCATTTGCTTGGTTAATATTATTCCAATTAATTTTTCTTGGACTATCATAATAGGTTGGTTTTGGTTAAAAAATTCTTCACCCTCAGAAAAGAGTGACTCATTTCTTGTTAATTGTTTTTTGTTAAATTTTTGTTCTGATGAAAAAATCAATAATTTTCACAACGGTCTGTTGTAGTTCTTTGTTGTTCGAGTGATTGTGGAAATGGTTGTGTTTTTGGTAACTCTGTTCTTGTGATTGAGTTTGGGAGCGTGTGTAAGAAGGTTTTGTCTTTAGTCTACTTATATTATTGTTTGCCAAAAAATCTGAAAAAAAATCGCGATCAGATAAATTATTTCTGTTTGGAGGTTTTTGTCTGTTTGCTTGTTCTGGTTTAGTTTTTGGTCTATATGTTTGGTAATCCATTTATGAAATTTTTTTGAAAACAACTGGGTTTACTGTTCATTTAAAAGCTGTTTGTGGAAACGAATTACCTTTATTATGTGGTTTTGTAAGTGTTCAGTGAATAGGAGAAATACTCTGTTGTGTTGTCGTGATTATTGTTTCAAGTACTTCTTCAGTTATAGAAGCTGATGTTTTGATTAGCTTAACCTGAGTATTTTTGTTCAGGGTTGGAGAGAAAAGTATATTGATTCCGAAGAATGATTTTTATTTTCTCATGGCTAGTCCAAGTTAAGGTGTTAACTTATTTAATCTTACTTAGGGGTTTGATTCGTGATCCAGGGTTGAAGAATAGTAAGTCGATCCACAAAATTAAAACACATGAAGATCGTTATAAAAAAAAATATGATAGTTTTAGTCTGGGTCAGCTAATAGGAGGGACTGAATTGAAGGATGAGTAATCGTCGTTCTTCACTGTTTATCCTAAATATAGTGGTTAGTTTTCAAAAATTTCTAAAGGTTGTGTGTTTCACATGGGGTTTGGAGTTTCAGGTCGTTAGACACTCTCAATTACGAGGTGACGAGAACAAAAATGCGCTGAATGATCCAAGCGAAGCCCTAATGATCAAGTGCAATGAGTTAAAGGAAACTTTAAGTTAAGGTTAATTTTATAGAACCAAGGAAAACCTTGATGATCTAGTTTTAAAGGAAAAAGAAAAACTGAGTTCCTGTGAAGCAAGAAACTCTTTGAATAGATAATAAATTTAACTTTAATAATTTTAATTTAATTTTTTTCACTAACTATTTTTTTGTTTTTCATTTCAAAGAAACTTTAATTTTACTAAAGTTTTCTATTTTTATTTACTGCAGGTGTTGATGAAAAGAACGACTTGTGTATTTTACTATCAGTCGTTATTAGTGTAATAAGAAGTACCTTTGAAGCACCAAGAAATTGTATTGAAGATAATTTAATCTTTTTTTTCAACTAAAACTATTTTCAAGTCAAGGATGAAAATCTAAAGCAGGAAGAATTCTGAAAGCATATAATTTTTGCGGTTTAAGTCGTATTAACACGAAGTGACTTAACCGTTGTTCAACCGATGTTCACGTGGTGATCTGGTCCTTTGTTCGATACCTGATTGTTCTCATATTGTTGAAAAATTGGCGTAGAGAGATTTTTATTAATTTGTCCATTCCATCTAATATTTTGCAATTTTGCAATTTTTGTCTTTTTTCTGATTCTAATTTGATGAATCTAAATTAGTTAGGTCTTGTTCGAGACATTTTGTTGCACCTGATGAGTTAATGAGTTAAAGTCAGAAGTGTCTTTCTCAAAGAGTAAACTCAGATAATTTTAATCATATTTTCGGTCGGATAGATTCGTGCAACGTCTTAGTCTCATACTAATCTTTAATTTTACTCGTGTATCCTCTAGTGTCATTAGATTTAGTGTATACTGGTAATTACGAGTGACGTTATGGAGCTAGTCCAAAAGGAGAACAATTGTAATCTAAAATTTTTTCAAATTGTTCTGGTGCTGACACTACAAAAAGTTTCAGCACTACAAGTAATTGTCAGTGTTAGTGATGGAAAATGATTTGTTAGTTAGTCAAGTTTTATATGGATAGCTTTTCCAATAGTATCATTAGATGTAGATATTAGTTTGGAAGTGGTTCCAAAGTCGTCATAGTTTTTCAATCAAAAACACCAAAAGTGAAAAACAAAAGTTTGAGGAAACGAAAACAAAATATCTATTCATCATTATTAGTTTTGATTTCAGCTTGTTTTTAGATACTATTTTTCTCCAAAATGTCTCTTAATCAGAACCAATAGCATGTATGCTTAAATTTGATTAAAGCTGGCTACCTCTGATTCAGGTCTAACGGAAAAATTGAACAGTTATTAGACTATCCAAAAATGCAGAGGATTGGTTTTTTTTGAACATACCTTTTGGCTACCTTAAATCTAGTATCTAGACATAAAAAGTACGATAAACATAGCATTTGAATAAGCTCTCTCCGGAAAGTTTGGCATTGATAGGTTTCAAATAAATCCTCTGTGAAACTGAAAAATTGGATTCAAAGAGTCAGTGTGAAACACCAAGTTTAGGAGAAATGCCACCGGAACGCAGATTGTGCTTGTTTTGCTTTTACAAGTCAGAAAAACACAAGCAAAATTTCTGGCTGTTTTGAACATTAACATTTAGAAGATGAAAATCACTTGGAGCATCTAAGGCAGATGTTGATTTTCGATAATGAAAAACTGTATTTTTTTTTACTGAATTTTCTTTATCTTCATTAAATTTAGTCAACTGTTTATGAGCGCAATTTCCTCATACCCTTTTTACAGAAAGCAAAAGTTTCAGATGCTATAGTTTTTGATCTACATCACTACGGTACGCAAAGTGTGACAAAGTTTTTGGTTCTTTTTAGCAAAGCTTTGGTCGTAAAAGTTTTGATCTTTAAATTTCCTTCCAGTTCTTATGTTGCTTTTTTTGTTTGTTTCTTTGCTCTGAAAATCTTTTAAATTGTATATATCTGCAATTTTCAATTTTCTCATTTTTAGTAATAATCTTTTGCTAGTTGTTTTTGCGGTAGCTTTCTAATTCGTTCGGTCATTTTTGTAGAGATCTTCACACTAGAGTTACTCTTATAAATAATTGTGTCGGAGTGAATGTCGGAGCGAATCTTGTGTCGGAGAGTATATCGACGTTTTAGGTCGTTAGACGCTCTTAATTATGAGGTGAGGAGAACAAAGTTGCGCTGAAAGATCCAAGAGAAGCCTTAATGATCAATTACAATGAGTTAATTGAAAATTTATTTTAGGGTTAAATTTATAAAACCAAGGAAAACCTTGATGATCTACTTTTAAAGAAAATGAAGTTTATCAAAAGAAAGGATTACTCTTTAGGTAATTTTAAATAAAATGTTTAAGTTAAAGGAAATTTATAAATTTGAGGTGTTCAATCGATATTCACGTGGTGATCTGGTTTTTTCTTCGATATCTGGTGGTTCTCGTATTGTTGAAGAATGGCGTAGGTTGGTTTAGACATAGAGAGATTTTTATCAATTTTTCTATTCCGTCTAACATTTTGCAATTTTGCAGTTTTTGTCTTTTTTCTTACTCTAATTTGATGACACTAAGTCAGTTAGGTCTTTTTCGAGACGTTTTGTTGCACTTGATGAGTTAAAGCCAGAAGTAGTTTTCGCAAAGAGCAAATTGAGATAGAATACATCGTCTGTTCGTTGCGCTATCTTGTTTTCGGTCGGATATATTCGTGCAACTTCTTAGTCTAATGCCATTCTTAATCTTACTTTTGTATCTTCTATTCTCAATAGATGTAGTGTATACTGGTAATTGCGAGTGACGTTATGGAGCTAGTCCAAAACGAGAACAACTGTAATCTTAAATTTTTTTCAAATTGTTCTCGTGCTGACACTACAAAAAGGTCAGCACTACAAATAATTTTCAGTGTTAGTGATGAAATATGGTTTGTTGTTTAGTAATATTTTTCATGGATACTTTTCCCAATAGTATAATTGGATGTAAATGTTAGTTTAGAACTAATTCCATAGTCGTCCTAGTTTTTTACTTGAAAATATCAAAATTCAAAAACAAAAGTTTAAGGAAACGAAAACAAAAATTCTATTCATCATCATTAGTTTCAATTTCAGCTTGTTTTTAGTTCTTTTTTTTCTCTGAAATATCTCTGAATCAGAACCAATAGCATATATGCTTAATTTTGGTTCCAAGCTGGCTACCTCTGACTCATGTCAAACGGAAAAATTGAACAGTTATTAGACTATCCATAAATGCAGAGGATTGGTTTTTTGTTGAACTTACTTTTGGAGGACCTTAAATCTTGTATTTAGAAATAAATAGCACGTTTAACACAGCGTTTGAAAAAGCTCTCTCTGAAAATTTCGGCCCTGATAGGTTTCAGATTTTTTCTCTCTGTGTGAAATGGCAGTTTTAACTGAAATGCCACCGTAATCCAGATTGTGCTAGTTTTGAATTAACAAGTCAGAAAACCAATAGCTAATTTTCTCTCTGTTTTGAGCATTAACGTTTAGAAGACGAAAATCATACACTTTTCTCAAAAAGCAAAAGTTTCAGATGCTGTACTTTTTGATCTAGATTACGACAAAAAGCAAAGTGTGACAAAATGTTTGGTTTTTTTTAGTAAAATTTTTGGTCGTAAAACTTTTGATCTTTAATTTTCATTCCAAATTTTAGCTTGCTTTTTTTTGTTTCTTTGCTCTGAGAAATCTTTTAAATTGTATATATCTGCAATTTTCAATTTTCTCAATTTTAGTAAAGATCTTCTGCAAGTTGTTTTTGCGGAAGCGTTCATTTTCGTTCGGTCATTTTTACTTTACTAAAACTTTTGATCTTTAATTTTCATTCCAAATTTTAGCTTGCTTTTTTTTGTTTCTTTGCTCTGAGAAATCTTTTAAATTGTATATATCTGCAATTTTCAACTTTCTCAATTTTAGTAAAGATCTTCTGCAAGTTGTTTTCGCGGAAGCGTTCATTTTCGTTCGGTCATCTACTAGTGCTACTCTTATAAACAATTGTGTCGGAGTCAGAGGTCCCAACTTCTAGCTGTTAGTAATTTAAGGAGAGGTTTCTATGAATGTCTTGTTAAGCATAGTCTCTATTTGTGTACAATTTTTAAATCTTTTTTACCAAGGGTTCAACCTTTTAATTTCTTGATTGTGTCTCTCTCTCAAAACTTTTTTTTTCATTTTGTGTTTGGCAAAGTGTGACAAAATGTTTGGTTCTTTTTAGTAAAATTTTTGGTCGTAAAACTTTTGATCTTTAATTTTCATTCCAAATTTTAGCTTGCTTTTTTTGTTTCTTTGCTCTGAGAAATCTTTTAAATTGTATATATCTGCAATTTTCAATTTTCTCAATTTTAGTAAAGATCTTCTGCAAGTTGTTTTCGCGGAAGCGTTCATTTTCGTTCGGTCATCTACTAGTGCTACTCTTATAAACAATTGTGTCGGAGTCAGAGGTCCCAACTTCTAGCTGTTAGTAATTTAAGGAGAGGTTTCTATGAATGTCTTGTTAAGCATAGTCTCTATTTGTGTACAATTTTTTAATCTTTTTTACCAGTGGTTCAACCTTTTAATTTCTTGATTGTGTCTCTCTCTCAAAACTTTTTTTTTTCATTTTGTGTTTGGCAAAGTGTGACAAAATGTTTGGTTCTTTTTAGTAAAATTTTTGGTCGTAAAACTTTTGATCTTTAATTTTCATTCCAAATTTTAGCTTGCTTTTTTTTGTTTCTTTGCTCTGAGAAATCTTTTAAATTGTATATATCTGCAATTTTCAATTTTCTCATTTTTAGTAAAGATCTTCTGCAAGTTGTTTTCGCGGAAGCGTTCATTTTTGTTCGGTCATCTACTAGTGCTACTCTTATAAACAATTGTGTCGGAGTCAGAGGTCCCAACTTCTAGCTGTTAGTAATTTAAGGAGATGTTTCTATGAATGTCTTGTTAAGCATAGTCTCTATTTGTGTACAATTTTTAAATCTTTTTTACCAGTGGTTCAACCTTTTAATTTCTTGATTGTGTCTCTCTCTCAAAACTTTTTTTTTTCATTTTGTGTTTGGCAAAGTGTGACAAAATGTTTGGTTCTTTTTAGTAAAATTTTTGGTCGTAAAACTTTTGATCTTTAATTTTCATTCCAAATTTTAGCTTGCTTTTTTTTGTTTCTT
Source organism: Symsagittifera roscoffensis (assembly GCF_963678635.1). Classification (NCBI taxonomy): domain Eukaryota; kingdom Metazoa; phylum Xenacoelomorpha; order Acoela; family Convolutidae; genus Symsagittifera; species Symsagittifera roscoffensis. The sequence goes on along the minus strand of NC_087066.1, from coordinate 18,892,367 downwards.
TGCTCTGAGAAATCTTTTAAATTGTATATATCTGCAATTTTCAATTTTCTCAATTTTAGTAAAGATCTTCTGCAAGTTGTTTTCGCGGAAGCGTTCATTTTTGTTCGGTCATCTACTAGTGCTACTCTTATAAACAATTGTGTCGGAGTCAGAGGTCCCAACTTCTAGCTGTTAGTAATTTAAGGAGAGGTTTCTATGAATGTCTTGTTAAGCATAGTCTCTATTTGTGTACAATTTTTAAATCTTTTTTACCAGTGGTTCAACCTTTTAATTTCTTGATTGTGTCTCTCTCTCAAAACTTTTTTTTTCATTTTGTGTTTCATTCATTTTCTTTAAAAAATTTTTGAGTTCCGATTTGAAAGAAAAATTTACCCAGTTTAGTCTGAGTTCAATTTGGTTTTGGTACCCTGAGATTTTCCCATACAAGTGGTTGGTATCGTAGTGTTAGCTAGATGCGTTGGTTATTTAAGCTTAGCTTTAATTCCGTCTTCCAACTGGCTTAAGAAAAATTTGAGCTAAATTATTTGAGCTAAAGCGAGCTAAATTATGATAAAATAGTTTGACAATGTAGACTTTTAATTATTCTCTACTTTTTTGGTGGCGAGTTACGTTGAGTTTATTGAAAAAAGTGCCTTAAAAAGTGCCTTAAAGCTTAATTATATTATTTTTTTACTGTTGATAAAACTCACTGCAATTTGATTAATTTACAGTTTGCAGTCTCGTGAAAAATTTCTACGAAGTGTTACAATGTTTCAATTTTTTTCGGATTTTAAGTTTTTTTCCTAGAAACTAAAGACGAAATCTAACAACAAACACTGATACACACGGGTCAAATTGGTAAAAAAAAAACATTAAAAGTTAATTAGTGGGAATTATTACTGAGGGTCGGGTTGGTTTCAAAAAGCTCGTTGAAAATGTTATTTTTAATTGGTTGTGAGTGCATTAAATGTTTTGCAAGCACTTTGATGAAAACTTTAGTAGGTAAAAGTGGCCAAAGAAGACCTAGTGCGCGGATGATGTGAACTTATTCAGCAGTGGCAGAAAAGCATGTTTAGTTTTCTGTATCAGGTTATGAAGCTGTTGTTCATAATAGTGTTTTGAATGTTCTGTAGAAAGGGTATGTCTATAGGTTGGATGAACTCATGTGCGACAAAAATGGGGTGGAAGTCTTCAATAGGAAAGTTGTTCTTGATGGACAAAATAGACACATTTAGCGGAGAGGATCGTAAAATGTGAAGTTAAGAAAATGGGTTGAGGTAGATGTAGCGGTGTTGCGGGTTTCAGGATGAGGAGCTATTCAGAAAAGGATGTTGAATGAAGCGGTGATATGCGTGCCTGTGAAACAGCCTCGTTTTCAGCTTAATTAATGCGAGCAGATGATATCACACTCTTAAGGATTGAGGAAGTTAAGAGTTACTTGGAAGTGATCGAATATTACTAGAAAAAAATTCGTATGCTTTGGTGTTTCGTAGTGTATGGTCGGCTGCGTGAGCGAAATTTATATTACTGCTATATAAATCAACTTTGTAATCAGTTTTAATGAAAAATTTCTCGGTTAGTTGGGAATTTACTGCCAGATCTGTGTCAAAATTTCCATGTAGCGGATGACTGTGTGGTCATAGTTCGTGATAAAGATCTAGTTAGACTTGCGTGTGATGAAGCGTTTAAGTACTTTTTGTTGTTCAATATTAGTAAATTGGTTAAAAAATAGTGCAGTAGTGAGTTGTTGAATAATTTTGTCAGAAAAATTAACTTCATCGTCGTTTTTTATTGGTGTTTTGTTATAGGATTAGAAAAATTGTAAAAATATAACCAGTAGGAGAAATGATTTGAAAGATAATTTCGTCGATATAGGTGTTACGTTGGCTCTGGGCTTCGTATTATAAGAAGGATATAGAGGAAAGAATGTAAATTTTTCAGTTAAAGAATAGGTGTTTTAGTATGGCGGGGATGGTTACTTAGGATTAGCCGTGATGAGCGAATGAGTAAATATCTTATTGGTTTAGTCGAGTACTTTCTTTTCAAAAGGATTCGTTGTGCACGAGTGGGTGCGTTGCGAATGATGTGGATGATCCTGAAGGTGAAGCGGAGTGCGTTACTTGATCGAATGTGGGTTGATGGCTAGTTTTGTGAAGCTGTTGTCGGCTATAATTAAAATTATCGAGGTCATGCTCAAGCTGGTTACCAGTCATGGGGCTGGGATTTTTGGGCATACAACTGGAAAAAGAGGAAAGAATGAGAGAAGTGTCGGTGAGGGAAGAGCCGGACGTAGAGGGTACCACGGGAGTGGGATAGTTATTGGGGAAAAAAGTAATGAAAAGAATTTCGTCAGGTGTATCAAGAAGGGGGATACATAGAGTGTTGTGGGTATCAAAAACAGTTTTTATGGAACCATCAAAGTTGTCTCGTGAATTTTGACTTTTGTGCGGATTGCGCAACTATTGTATAAATTTTTAACAAAAGAGAAAAGAAATGATTTAAAGTTAAGCTTTGCGTATATTGCTTAGGTGCCATACGATGTAAAATGCCAAACTTATATTACTGGAAGCTAAAAAAACTGAACGTAACAATTGATGAGAGATCTTATGGGCCGTGTTTTTCTCCGTTGAGATAAATCTAATTTATAACTTCTTTAGAATATCAACTGTAGTCTTGTTTGTAGACATCTGAAAAACCGGCCGCATATACGTTTTTCTTAGATTTTGATTTATTGATTGTCAATGGAACGTGGACATTTTTGTAACAGGTGCTTGAAATTGTTGAGTTCGTATGTAAGCTGTACTTCTGATTTAGAGTTTATCTCTGCGGATTGTAAATCTCTATTAGAATTTAGGGCTATTGCAAAAATGGTTTTGGGTGAAAGTTTCTTTAAAAAGGGCATGGAGGTGGGGTAGGGTTTGAGAAGGTAAATTTTGTTATCGCTGGGTTAAATTGTACTGAATAATGGCTTCATTATGACCCAGAGGGATAGCGGTATCTCAACAATATGTCTGTCGTGACAGTTTACCGGCAAAATAAACTTTTTTTGTAGAATATTGGTGTTCCTTGATAGCATCTTTGGTCTTCGACTACATAAAGTGGTGAGCCATTTTGGAGCCTGAGCAGTACCAAAAGAAGTTTCTTTCAGAGTCAGAAAACTTTGAGCGATTGTTTGAAGTAGGTCTCCTGCAAAGGCTTTTTTAAATACCGTATCTCAAACAACTCTACTGATAGTATTGTCGACATAACGAGATGAATGGCATAATACGTTGCGCCAAATTATATGTTATTCATTTGTGATAATTCTTGTAGTCGTGTGCTGCTATAATTTTCTGGTAGCAAACTTCCCCCAAAATTTTTGTTGATTTTATTTAATTTGAGTGGCATGTAGGATTTCTCATCTTCTCTGTTCAAAATGGATGAGATATGGGAGTTGGAAAAATGAGATACGGGAGTTCGAAAAATTTATTCCGATACTGCAGGCTAATTTTCTAATTCCATCTCAAAGTCTTTTTGAAACTGATGAATCTACTTTTTATTCTAGACAGGTTCCCATGAGGGTTTATGTCTGATTTTAGTATGAATAGCTGTAAATCGTTATTTGGTATAGGTTCATTAAAATAGTTTTTTGTGTAATTTTATCACTCCTGCATGAAGTTTAGCTAAATAAAAAATTGTACATGTGTCTTTTCGAAACCAAACAATGGTTTTCTCGGTGCAAGCAGTGGGGTCGCAATAGCCCTCGTCATTCTTAAAAGATAGTTTGACTTATTAAAATAATTTTAGGTCATGTTTTGAATCGTGTGTTAGTTGAGCTTTTCAAAATGGATGTTCTTATCGTCAAAAAATTTGCCATCAAAAAAAACTTTCCGGCTATCCTGAATTTTTTGTATTAGCTATGCAATTTCATGAATGTTTTATTACAATAACAGATTTCCAGTTTTGATCAAGGATGTCGTATTTTAAACGTCCATGGGATTTTTTCATTTAAAAGTACATGACCTTTATGTTGAAAAATTGTGCTTGATGTTTCGAATCTGAAAAACTTTTGAATTTTTTTTAAATTGCTTTTTGGTGTTATCAACTTTAAACATTTTAGTACTTTTCACAATCTCCGGGGTTAAGATATAATAGTATTTTAATGATAGTAGAAAATGATAGTAGGATTTGTGATTGAGTCTGGTATGATTTAATTTTGAAATTTGGGAACAATGTACTTTAAGTTCAGAAAAATTGCCAATGAATTTGTAACCTGCACGGGCCTTTGAATGAAATGTTGCAACATTTTTATTTGATTCGACTGCTTCTGGTTCTGATTAACATTGTTTAGGTTAGGTTTTTTGCGTATATTTGCAGTATTTTTTATCATCTTCGCAATCGTATTGAATTATGAGGAGGTCTTCTTGTACTGTTCGGGGAGAAAGATTGTTGTGAGTTGTCGGTTCAGAAGAGGTAAAAGTAATTAAGATAGTCCTGAAAAAATAAACTTGTAATTGGATTGTAGATTTTTTTGCAGCCTATTATCTTCTTAGTGTATCATTCAGTTTGTAAATCAGTTTTGTGCATAAAAATGGCGGAAATATAGATTGAAAAATAACTTCTGGCTGTCATTAAGGAAATTAGTGATGTACCAGGTTATTTTTCTTTTTTTGTTAATTCCAACATTTTGCGATAGTATTTGAATGTTGTGTTCTTGGTTATCTTTTGGTACAACGTGTCTGTTTCTTTAGTCTGTTTAAGGTTGCAATTGTGTAGTCGGCTGCTGTTCAGGTTTTGTTCAAAGAAAGGCGGTGGTGCTACAAATGAGGTGGTGCTAGTCGAATGGGGCTTGCTGGTAATTTTTAGTTCTTGCTATCTATTGTTGAAATGATGTGCAACGTGTTTTGAAAAATTCTTAAAGGACGATATACTTGCTACTGAAGTTGTTGATGGGGAAAAAATGTATCTGGCAAGGACAAAAAAAAGATTCTGAAAAAAATAATCGGTTCGTTGAAGAAGTTTGATTTGTCTTGGGTAAATGTATAATTGATCCGATTTGGAAGACTGTGTGAATAGGTTGGAGGATTGAATGATTTTTCTCTAATCTGGTCAGAAATCGGTGTCAAACCCAAGTAATCAGTTAGAAGGTTTGGTGTAATGTGTCGAGCAATGAAACAATTTTATATACCGATGTTTACTTTGCATTGTATTGCTTCTTATTGCCTCAAGAGGATTTAATATTGGTTTGAAGCTATGCTGAATTAACCTCGTGGTGTGGTAAGAGTTTTGTTTCGTCGTGGTTGAACTTACCCATGGTTGATTCTACTACTTGGGTTTTGATTTTGACTTCGTTGTCTAGTTCGATTTGATTGTTGTAATGGTGGGTAAATCATATATGTGGTTCACCTAAAGTTGACAATGAGTTTAGTGGTTCTAGTAATGGCGCTTGTCTTTATTGAAAGGTATATGGGTTTTCTACGTATGATAGACGAGCAGATGGTTGAGGCTGTTTTGATTGACTTGATGCAGGCGTTGAATGTGGATTTTGAGATAAAATGGTAGAAGGGGAACAATTGATTTTTTTTTATATTTTTCATTAAAAACTATAATCGGATTGCCAAAACATATGCTAAAAATGTTTTTTAAGATGTTAATAAAGGGTAAAAACGAAGGAGGCTATTAAAATTAGGAAAAAGACAAAATGGTAGGAGGTTTTTCTTATTCAATAGATTTTTATCAGTTAGTAGAAAAGATATTTATTATCGCACCTAGTTAGGTTGCTGATGGTTTAGAAAAAATAAGTGTATATTTGATTTTAAAAATGCAAAGTGCAAACTGAACCCAAAAAAATTATGGTAATGATTATTCTGAATTCTAAAAAACAACCACTAGTGGAAAAAACCAAACAATTAAGATGTTTTCTGAGATTTGTACGAAAATTAAATTAATTGTTTAAAGAAGTTGAACAATTGAAATTTTAGATCGCGTTCGAAAAAAAGTTGATTTCCGATATTTTTTTTGATTTTTTGTTCAAAGTTTTATTGAGTGGGGTTTAAGTGTTTATTGATTGGGTGGATTGGGTATGAGAAGGCTTTGGTGAAAGAAAGCCTGGAGTTCTGGGTATTCGGTTGTTAATTCTTGTTTTAAATTTTGGGTTGATCAGGGTCTTTTGTGGGGTAGGTTGTCTGGAATTTTGGGTATAAGAATGCTAATTTGAGATAATCAGTTTTTTTGTGGGGTAGGTTGTCATTAGGCTGATTGATCTCATGAAGTTTTCGCTTTAGGCTAATTTGTTTCTGTTCTTTTGGTGTTTTATCGAATCCTATTTTTTTTGCAAAATTGTTGATTTTGCACTGATTGATGGGAGATGGTTGTAACTTTTTTAATATCAAATTCAAGTAAGTTAAGGGTATTGCTTATTTTGACCTGAAGGTCTCTGAGTTAGAGTTCTAGTTCTAGTCTAGTTCAAGTTGCAGCTAGGCTAAAAATAGCAGTGGCGTTGAATAAAGAGTGAGATTAATCCAACTGATATGATTAGTTAAGTTTGGATGAAAATTTCTAAGAAGTAGAAACAATGAATTTTTCTAGATAGGAGATTAAAAATGGCTACAACACAATTTTTGATTAGTGTTTACGTTTGTGAGGGATTTATGTTGCCTGTTCGAAGCTGTTCAAAGAGTGTATTAAATGTCTGGATGGTTAACGGATTTCTACTTTTTTGATGTTCTAGATTGAGGTACAAGAAAAATATAGTCGCTTCTTGGTTGGTTTCCATACAAGGTGGTTGGCGTTGTTAGGATTTTTTTTCGATATTAAATTTTTGTCTTGTTACTTTCAATTTTTCGTTCTGTAGTGGTGGGATCTTTAAAAAGTTTATCTGGTAATTTTTGCTTTAATTTAGTTGAAGGTTGAAGTAAAATATCAAGTAATTGAAGATCGTTGTTTTTTGAAGTGCTTTAACATGTAGAGTCCAGTGGAAGAGTATAACTGTGTTAGCTCAAGAAGAGCATGTTTCTTGGGATAAACTGCTGAAGGATAACTTCTGTGTCGGGTTAATTTTTTTTTCTTTTTTTATTCTGGTCAATAAAATTGCACATTGCATCTGTGGGTTTTTCTATATGTTGGAACTCTCTGAAACCTTTTTTGTTTCTTAAAGTTTTGAATCAGTGAGAAAATTCTCATTTTCAATCTTGAAAATGAGATTGATTGTTTTGTCTTTGTAATAGTTTCTTTGCATTTTTTGACAAGTTTCATGGGGTTTTTACTTCTGTCTAAAAACAATTCTATGTGGGTACCGCAGTCTGATTTAAAAAATTACCGCTGATATATTATGTGCTAAATTAATTTAAATTGGGTTTTTCTTGGTTGACAATGTCATACATTTTATGAGGAGTTTCCAGTGAACATTATTGATTTATTTGGTTTCTGGTTCATCCAAACCTTTTTGTGCATTTTTGAGAGCTATAATTTAATGAAAATAAATTCACAAATCCACGTCTCTTGACCATTTAATGTTTTTTTTTCATCCAGCTTTAACTATACATCGGAGGTATTCTTGTCCTGAACGGTTTGTGTGTTTAACTTGTCTGTTTATTCGTGTAGCATGTGATGTTCTTGATTTGTGTTTATTATTACATAAAAGATATAGTGTAATTATTTCATGATTACTAAATTCTGTTCTGTTGTAGGTAACAACGACTTCAGGTAATCCAAGTTTTGCAACAACCCAATGTTTAGAAAGATTTGTTTAAGCACAGAATCCAATGCAGCGGGGAACGAGACTAAGTTAAACATAGTGTGGAACTGTTTGTGAAATGACCATGAAGTATGAGTCTTTTTCGCAAGAAAACGATTCGAGGATTTTTGTATCAAAAGAAATCTTATGGTTGAAATATCAATTTTGTCCTTGAAATTCTTGTTTGTCTCCAAACTGTCTTTGAGGCGGTAAAAGTTTGTTTAGTTGGGAGATTATTTATTAATTGCAAAGTACTTTAAACCAAGTTTGGGATTTTGAACGTTTGTTTAAAATATGATATCTTTTCCCAATCCGATTATTCGTTTCGTATTTGAAAAAAAGGATGTGAGGAATGCCATTCAAATTAGTTTTAGTGGCATGCGTGATACTTTTGTATCTGTGTAAGGAGAATCTAATAATTCTGTGTTTTCATTTTTTTGTTTGTTAAACTTTTGGAAATATCTGGGTAATGTTTTTTTTCCCGAAATTCGTGATATCGGCTTTTTCGCGTTGAACTTTCTCTTTGAGTGAAGAAAATTCAAGAGGCGAAAGTCGAGTTTGATCTTTTGAAATTTTTGGGGGGATCTGTTGTCATATTAACTGAACAGGGCAGGAAAAGATTTTGGATTTTTGACTTGATACAGAAATGTTGTCAATTGGTTTTTTTTTTCAAATCAAACAATTTGATTATTGTATAGTTTTTGGTAGTGTCTGATGGTCCTGTTAAATTCAGTTTTTTTAACAAATCTTCTGTTTCTGTAAAAAAATGATTTATTCAAATGTTGGTTTCGTTTGATGTTTCTTACGGTGTTTTTTATCCGTGAGGAAAGTGGTGTATGTATAATTGGATTTTTTCCTGTTGAATCAAAACCAAAAAGGTTGTTTTCAAAATGGCAGTTTTTGGTTGAATGTTGGGTTTGCTATCACAGTCAATTTTTACCTTCTAACTGTGCTGGTGTTTCATGTTTAGCAAGAAAGGATTTTTTTTTTGAGATATTTCTACTGTATTCCTTCGTGTAGGTAATTCTGCTGGCGTGTTTCTAAGTAGTGTGTCTGATAAAGCACAATTTTTAATTGCTGTCCAAGTATGCGTCTGTTTGAATCTTTCCTTTACAAAAATCTACTAACTCTATAATTAGGGTTAGTTTTTTGTGTTAAGAGAAAGATAATAGTTTGTATTTGGACATAAAACTGTTAGAAGTTTTTGTTCAAGGATTAAAAATTCATATTGTATGAGATTCTATAATTTTCTCTGCACTTTTTCGTTTGTGCAGAGATTCGTTATTCTGCTTGCGTAAAAGTCTTGCGTGTGCTGATACTAAATTCTTTGTATTTCATCCTTCATTCGGTTGTCAAAATTATGCGCCGATTCCAAAGTTGGTTGCGTCGCACATAGATGTATAGATTCTATTTGTAATTTGACGTAATTTTTTGTCCTATATCTTGTTTTGCCTGTAACATCATCTAAGTATGTGATTATGTTTTAACTTGAGATTTGTGGTCGAGAGTTTTTACTCATATATTAAGAAAAAAATGCTGGATCTTTTAAAATGCCATATAATAACTCTGATAATATCACACTGTTGGTTTTCAATGACGAATTATGTTAAGCTAGGGGTATTTGGTTGTATGTGCTAATCATATCTGCTCATGTATAGTTTTGTCTCTTTATTTTTGGAGAGAATTACCTGTAGTGGTGCGATGGACCAATTACATTTTGAATCATCGTTTCGAAAAATTAAGTATCTTGCGTAAATACTATCTTGAGTGCTTCGCCTTTTGCTAGTATAATGACAAGGTTATTACGCGTAATTTCTTTTGAATATTCTTCCTTGTGTACTGGCTTTACCTATTTTGTGAACCTTGTTGTGAATTGCGTATATCTAGAGATCAGCCACGAAATTGTTAGTAAAGGGTGATTGTGATCTGCTATTACTAAAGCTAGGTGGAAGTTGTTTTCCGGAGCTATTATTGCTTTGAATATTTGTGTTTGGCAAACTTTGATATTTCATCTTGTATTGGTAAAACTATTTAATTGTTTTTTTTTGTTTCGATGGTCAATTTGGCTTTTCTTGTTCTTTTTGAATACTTTCAGCATTGTTGTGTCCGTATCTCCGGTAATAATTACACAATCTTTCAAAGGAGGGTTTTGTCTCAAAATGCGGTCTCTTTTTTTTGTTCAATAGGGACCTATGTAATAATTTAGATAAAATTTTCGTAGTCTCGATGACTTTTTTGGTGTGATGTAGTAGTCCGACTTTTATTGACATACTGGATTTTCGATTTTTCTGTTTCTTACCATTGAACCGATTTTTCAAGTTGTTCTAATTTGTCATAAAATTATGTGAAAATCTATATCCGGTTTGCAATTTGATGGTAAATATTTGGCATTTTGTTTGCTTTTTTCTTAATTGTGGTAATAACGGCATCATTTTCTGTCATTTTTGCAGGTTCTGTCATTTTTGTATTTTGTAATGATGTGAATTACGTGAGTAAGTTTTTTGTTACATGCAAATTTTTGTTGTTGTTTGTTTTGACATTTTTGAAAGTTCTTGTGCAAATCGTTACTAGTCGGATTTCGTTTCTAAGGGTAGGACAGAAAATTTTTTTGGTTGCATCGTCGATTTTTGTTTGTTTCAGTGCCGTACGTCTATGATTCCAACTTTGATGCGCTGTTGTATTATTAGGTTCTGTGCCTACTTTTAATCTTAGGTTAGCTGCAACAACGTCTAAATATTACTCTTTTAGGTATCTAGGGTCTGTCCCTGTGAAATACATAAGTGATTTGATCGATGTTACAGATAATCCACGCTGAGGTATCGATTCGTTGTCGTTTGAAACGAATCTGCTGTATCAGGTATTGTTTGAAAACTTTTTGTAAGTATTGGGCTAATGGAATTTCATTTCGAATTGATTCTGGTTGATAGCAATGAGTCTGATATCGTGATTTTATGCAAGGGCCTGGTTGTTCAAATTTTTTTCTGATAAGATGTTTTAGTTTTGTTTGTTGTGGTCTTGATGAATTTGTAAAGTGTTCAAAAAATCTGTTCCATTGCAGTTTTTGTTAATTATTTGTTCGTTGACTCTTTTGGAAGTTTTCTACATCTTCCGAGTAATGTGGTTGGTTTCTTTTGAACTGTCTATTAGCTGAACTACATTTGTTTTGTTGGAAAAATCGATAGATAAAATCGATCTCTTTTGATCAGCTTTTACAGAACGAGTTATTGTGTTTCATAGTGTTTGCTGATTATAAATATGTTTTTGAGACTGGGACTATGTAATATCAACTTGCATGCTATGGGATTGCTAATTTTGTTGATTGTACAAAAATTATAATTCTGATTATCAAAATGGTTTTCATTTAAATTTTTTATTCAAAAAAAGGACGTTTTTTAGTTAGTGGTCTGTATGATTGATAACCCATCCGAGTATATATAGAAATAATTGTTGGTATAACTGTTGATTGTTTTGTTGTTTGTGGCAACGGATTATTTTTGTGGTGTCGTGATTGTTGTATGTATATGTGCAATTTTTCGTTCTGTTTGTTGCAGGTATCCCTTCAACTATTTTTTTTTCATTCACGAAATGTGATGGTGTTTGACTATTCTGTTGAATTAGGTTTGCAGTTCCATTTAGAGTGTCAAGTATATTCGTAAAAATTGAGTTTAGACTGCTATTCAATGGTCATTCATAAAAGATGTTGTTGTAATTTGAAGATGTGGTATCTAGTGTTAATGTAGCTACTCTTATGCAGTTTTCATGTACTGAAATACTTTCAACTGCTGCACTGGAGATAACTTTTGATTATTGAAAAACAAGTCTTGATATCTTTAAAATTTTAAATTTTTTTCGGGCTTAGGCAATCAAATCTAAATTAAGTTGAAAGTGATCCATAAGAAACCATGCTAGTATTCTTTGTAATTCAATTTTCACGATTTGTGAAATCTCTGTATTTTGCGGATTGATTCTAAAATTGCGGAAACAGAATAACTTTCCTTACTACTTTTTAGTGCCGAAGTGTTTGTAGTTATGATAAAAAAATGTTTGATTGGTATTTAATTTTGAAACATAACATTAAATGCTGGCGAATAAATCATTTGTGAATATTGAGCTTGCTTTTTGTAAGTTTTGATGTTGAGTAATTTTGATAACACCCGTAAAATTTTTAAGAAATCTAATTTGTTTTCATCTGTTTGATTTCGAAGTGGTGATATTTGGTTGATTGGATTCGGTCGTAAGAACTCATTAGTGAATGTACCTAAAATAAGCTCATGTTGCTGCTACCCGACAAGCAGTTATATAAAACTTATCTTCTTAATTTTCCTTCTGGAAAACTTTTGAAACAAATTTACTATCAAGTTACGGCAAAATTGGACTTGTCCATTTTATGGCCAATTTATTGTATCAATGACAAATGGGAGTAATTGTCAAAACTTTTGTCGTTTTGAACTTTTTTTTGTTTTGTATAACGGTTAGTGTATAGTTTTCAATGTGTTTTTTTGGTTTTTTTTGTTACATATTCTTACTGGTTTTCGTTTATAAGTGTTTTTTACTCTGTGTTTTCCTTTTTGTTCATAATGCTGTTGTAGTTTCAAATTCGGAAAAATATCGATGATTGTCAACCGGTTCGTTTTTGTCGTGTTTTTATCTCCAAGCATTTCAATTTGTTGTATGGTTGTTCAGCGTTTTGTATTCTGCAAAAACGAGAATTTATATTTTGATTCTTTTTAGAAACTATAGATTTTTGTTTTGTTTGCTTTTTTGATGTGATATAGTCTGATTTTAGTTTGTTTGGTGTAATAACAAGGTCGTATCTAGAATCTTAATTGGCCAATTAAAAAAATTGCTTGCTTAGTTCCCAAACTAACTTTTGATATGAGTGGTAGGATGATTGATGCAAAACCCAGACCTCAAGTTATTTTTCTTAAACTGTTGGTTCTTACAATTTTTGTGAGCTTATTCTTATCTTTGGGGTAAATTATTGTGGCAAGATATGCTAAGGGGAGGTTATATCAACTCGTTAGAATGATTTTTTAATGCTCTCAAACAAATGTGACGTTCTTTACTTTTAAGTAAAATTAGTTTTACTTGAAAGGAGTTTGATTTGAGGTCAGTGGTTGGAGAATTGTAAAGCAATCCAAGAGGTTTTGGTATAATTAGAATACAAGTTTGAGGCTAGGTACTAAAATAGATCTTACTAGTTCTAAAATTTTTTCTAGATCAATTAAAATGTAGGTTTCAAGTGAAAGATGAGAAACCGAAGTTACGCTTTTTAGTTGAATCTGAAAGGTTAGTTGGTTTGAAAAACTCATCTATAAGTTGGTCATGTAAAAGGGTTGGGAAGCGAATTGATGTTTGAGGGTGTTAGACATTATTTTAAGAGGTTAGGAGAAGATTATTAGGTGATCCAAGGAAAACCTTGAGCCCATAAATTTTTAAGTTCGAAAGAAATTTTTGAATGAAGATTTAGGATCTATAAAAAAGATTTACGTTTAGAGATCTAAGACTAGCCTTGCCGATCTAGTTTTAACTGAATAAAGTTAAGGTTTACTTTGAACAAGCAGAGGCCACGACAAACTAATGAAAATTCAATGATTTAAGGATGTGTAGAGATCCAAGAAAGGTCTTGACGATCTTGAAATGAGTTTCAGTTGGTCGTTTAAAATTGTTGTTGTTTGATTCAGGCGAAGAGGAACATTAACAAAAAACAACCGTCCACGTGAAGCAAAAAACTTTATATAGTTTTTTTAAAGTATTGAAATTTTTTTTTATAAACAAATTTTTTAAAATATTTTTTTTTTCATTAACTTTTAAAGTTTTCTACAAAGTTACAGGTTTGAAGTTTTTAGGTTTAAGAAGGTTTTGTCGTTGGCTAGGTAATTATATATGATAAGAAATATGCATTGCAATAAAACAAATGGCTTCGAAAACGAATTTACAGCTCGCTATATTTATTGCAGTCCATTTGAGGAATGGAAATTTACTGCATAATCAAATTTGTAAATGAATCATCGTTGTAGTCGTGCTGTTTTTTAGATTCGATTTGTCAATTTGTTGCTTGTTTCTGATCTAATTTGTCTATTCTATATTTGTATTTTCTAAGGTCTGCTCGAGTTTTGTTTGGTCGCATCAAATGAGTTTAAGTCCGGGGTGGCTTTCTCATAGAGTAATCATGAATAAATTCACCGTCTGCTTGTCACGTTATCATTATTAGACCTGATAATTTCGTGTAGCTTCGTAGTCTAAAACCAATCCTAGTCCTTCTCATATATTTCCTTTGCTCAATAGATCTTATAAACTGGTATTCTGAGAGGTTAAAGGAAAAGCAACTGTAAATTTTTTTTTCTATCTGGCTGAAACTATAAATAGTTTCAGCCTTACAAACTATTGTAGGTTTTAGTCAAGGATCATGATTGGTTAGTTCTAAGTATTTTACAGTAATAGTTATCAAGAATGTAATTGTATATATTAAATATTTAGTTACAACTGTTTCCTATGGGCTCTTTTGACTACCGACATAACCGGCGAGTTTTTACATGGCTATTTTTTAATCAATTTAAACAATTTCAAAAAAGATACTTTCTGTCCAAAACGGCCATAGCTATCGCAATGGTTTTTTGCCAAACCTCCTAAAATTAACTTTACTATTTTATTAACTTCCAATTAAGCTTGCAATCAAATCAAAATAACGGATTAAAATTTTAAATACCGGCGTAAATTACTAATCTAGGGTTCTTTGACTCAAATTATGAAAAAACTTAAAAGTAAACTTATCAAAAATTATATTATTTTTACTCATTAAAAAGTTTTGATATACAAATCATATTACCACAAAAATGATGATAAAACTGGAATGCAAAGTAGAATCATGTCTCATCGTGGTTAAGCACACCTCCAACATGAACTTCATGTAGAATATGTTAAACGATAAATTGAAGTTGACCTAAAAGCAAAAAAGTGACACTAATTGGACAAAATTAAGCGCTATACTCGGACTTACCCTCTATGATGCATATTTTGTTGCTAATTTTTGGACAAAAAAATCTAAATTCCAACTGAGTTTTTTAAAAGCTAAAGAGCAAACGATTAGATGTACACTATATGAAGTTATCAAAACTTGAGCTAGAAAACTTTTCAAAAGACTCAGGTTTTTTTTTTATCTGCATCTATGTTTTGCAATGGCATGAAATTTTTCTTGAAAAAAATTTTACTCTCTCAAATGCTTATGTTCTAGAACTCAATAGTAATTCTAATCGTCTGCGTAAAAAATTTAAAACTCAATTAGAAATTGTTCAAATTGAAAATAAAAACAGTCTTTTATGTGATTAGAACCCTAATTTTACACTTGATAAGTTTTGCGCTCCTAAATTCTTACGTTCTCTACGAATGTTTTTGATCGTATCTTTTTTCATTCAGCGTGTAAGCACCGACCAAATAAAGTTGCCTATACTTATGTTTTCATTTCTCATACCAATAAGCACTAATGAGTTTGAAATTTTCCGTAAATTTTGCGATTTTAGCTCACTGCCTCTCTCACAGTATCCAAAAACATCAAAAAAGAACACTGTTTCGCGTCATAGACTACCAATTCGCCTTTTTCGGAAACAGAACTTACTTTTGTCTTTTTTCTCTGAGTTGCGTTTTCTTTTTATACAACAAATATCAATCGGGAGGACAAACACTTGAAAGCAAATCTGAGTATAGTTACCTGACTCAATTGATATTGTGAATAAGTTTTTTAATTAATTTTTCCAGTGTAGATCAAACAACTTGGTTTAATCGGGAAAACAAATGCTGACAAAAAAATTTTTAAGGTTGTTTTCAAAACTATTGTATAAATCTTAAAGTCATAGATTTGCGTTTTCTAATCTCCTTAATTGACGATGAACTTGACGTGATTACTGCACTTTGCATGCAATTTCTTTGACAAAACAAAGAGCTGTCTTATTGCGCTTTTTTGGCAAAATTTTTTATTGAATTTGGCTAAATAATCAATCACTAGGACAGAAAATCCTTGAGATTAAAAAAACAAAACCTGAAAAATTAGTAATTGTAATTTGAAGGTGGCTATAAAATTCAATACGAAACTAGTTTGATTGAAATTTACAAAATATAATCAACAGCTGCACAGTGACCAAATTGACCCAAGCAGTATCAAAAATTTTGCATAAAATCGGATAGACGATAAGTTTTTGCCTATGTAATCAGAAAAAAAATTAATAAATCGAACAAAACACTGAATTTGCAAAATGTTTCACACTAAACCGTGGCTTTTTCTGCTAAGTGTGTTTTATTTCATTGTTCTAGAAAAAACATTTCAAACTTTGCAGCAATCATCAAATATGAATCAGACATATTTTGCAAAAGTTTTTTTATAAGAAAAATGTACCACGCAAATTCAATTTTCATCTAACTTCGCGTGAGGCAAAATAAGCCAAAACAAGCACCGACTTTTCAACTGGAGCACATTTAGTGGTTTGGGGTTTGTATCATTTATAACTTTTTGAATTTTCTTAATTAAAAAATTAAGTAGCATGTTTGACACTAGCTCGCTTGAAACAATTTACTGGTGGCCTAAAGTACCCTTCAGCGCGAAAATAACTAAAATACACCTTTTTTATTTCAAATCAAGTACCTCATGAAAATTAGCAGAAAAACCATTTAAATAACTGGCAGCATACGTTTCAGAACATCACAAAACGTAACAATAGAGTTTACTGCCGATGCTCCAGAACAATTTTAAGCGTAAAGTTTTAAGTTTTTTAATACCACTTTTACAAGCCTTCAATGCAAATACTCCTATATCGGAGTGCCATTGAAGGTTTCAATCTTGTGCCAACATTTTCCGGGAATCAAATTGTCAGACTTCTCCGTAGAAATAGGCTGGCCAGCAGATTATATTTTTGAATATTCAAGTTTTCAAGACTGTATTTGCGTCTCTGCAAAAAAAATTGTCTTTGATTAATTTCAAATAAAAGTTGTTAAAAAATATTTGAGTAATTAAAGATATAAACTTTCAGCTAACACACAAGACTTGTTCAAAAAATCTTGAGGTTCGAGCTTTAGTTTCACTGGTTTTGTTGATATTAGATTTCGAATAATTTTAAAAGTTAAAATTGAGCGATACTTTTCATAAAATCAAATAAATAGCAGCGAAATGAAACGAACAAGTTAGACTTTTGAAATTTCTGAAGCTAATGATAAAATTGAGCTGCCTAAAAATTTTTCAAATTGACAAGCTACTGAAAAATTTCAAATTTTTTCAGGAAAATTTTCAGATGTGATCAAATTTTAGTTTGATGTCTGGACTTTTTCATTCGAGCTCAGTCAAGTTTTCCTCATAAACAATTTTGATCCATTTTCTCAGATCAAAAACGATAACAATATGATAACAATTACAAAATTTTCTTCAAATCAATACAAAAAAAGTTTAATGAGCTTTGAAATAGTATGATACGTTTTGTAAAGCCGGTAATCGTAGAAAACCCGGAATCCCGGAACTCTGTTAAGTTTTATATCCAATTCTATTTGACGCCGTTTTGATTTGAGAACTAATTTTTACAGTCTTTTTGTTCATGTAATATAATTCAGCGGCAAACCTATCTTGAAAAAAAAATGTAAAATTATTCTAAGATATTGAAAACGTTCATTTCCTGTCAATTTCTTTGCACGTAATGAATCAAGTTGTTCAGCTCTTCCAACTCTTCACCAAAAAAGTGACTCGTTCTGATTGAATGGATGGAAGTCAAAACAGCAAGCGGATTATGCGCAAAAGATCATGAACCAGTTACTTGTTTGAATATTCCACAAGCATACTACAACGTTGTATTATTGGAATAAATAATCATTGAGTTTTAAGCACTTAAAAAACGTTTTCTTGCAAGAATAGATATGTTCTACAACGCCAAGGGATTATATTCCCATAAAGCACAAATATTGTACGAATTCAACTCGTCGGCAGTGAGTAGTAAAGGAATACTTGCTTGTCATGGATTTAGTTTTGAAGAACATCCGGAAGCTTATGATATGTGCCCGTTCACTGATAGAGCAAACTCTTTAGGATCAGGGATAACTTTTTCACTAATGGCAGACTTGCCATTGATTTTTTACTTGTGAAAAATTATTACTACCAAAAACCTATTTGAATGAAACTTATTTGAGTCAGACCTAAATTTTATATGCTATCTGATACTCCAAATGTTAATCTAAAAATTGTTGATTAATCGCTTTTTACTAGAAGAATTTTAGTAGCTGAACCTAATCATCAATACTTGCAATGCAATCTGGAAAGGGAACCTGCTCATTACAATTACATAGCAAGAACCCTCATCATTACATAACGGAAGTGATAGTCTTGGGAGAAAAACTATCAAACATTCAAATTGACAAACTCGGAACAGTCGCTAAAACATTTTTTTTTTCAGTTTTCAGGTTCCTATAAAATTTTTAACTTTTTTGGGGATTTCCATCGTTATTGTCTCCGTACTCTCTATTTTGTTTTTCTTCAAGCTAAACCTCCAGAAAAAATGTAGTATGAATGCTGCTTAATTGAAAACCCGCCCCATTTCTTCAATCTAGACTGTAAAACAGTCTTCAACAATCATGGTCCACTAAATAATGCTTGTGTATGGAACTCTGTTGATTCGAAACCTAAATGAATGTAAGTCATTAATCTTTCTTTTTTTATCCTAAATGCTCTATCAAACTATCAATTTTTTTTGTTTTTTGATGTAAATCAGCTTACAATTGCAGATATGGATAATTTTTCACTTCTGCAAATTATTGAAAGAATTCTTGAGCTCAGGTGCAAGCACATGGGATCTTACCCTACTGATAAAGTAACTCAACTAACAAAACATTATTTTGCAGTTGTTAACTCAGCCCAAGCAAGGATAGAGGAAAACATTGGATCATGATTGCTCGACTGGATAAAAGTTACTACTTTGATGATTCTTTGCTTGAATTAGAAAGATATCAACTTGCTTCTTTTTGACAAAAAGTATCGACGAATGGTTCCTCGAAAGTAACAAAAAACTGATTCAGCTACGTAATTTATTCAGCATTTTTTTAAAACTCTTACAGAAGAAATTGAATAATGTCATGATGTTCATGGTTTGAGTTTTATCAATAAATTTAAGTAAAATTCCATTTTTTTATTTGTAAATGTAAATTTTTGCAGTAAATTTACTTTAAATTGAAGTGAATTGTTTTTTTTATTTATGTATGTTAGTTCTTTAAATTCCTTAATTTTTTACAAAATGCATCTTAGCAACTAACTTTTTGTTCAGAAACTTGGATCAAAGACAGAAATAACGATAGAATAGATAAATTGAAGAAAATTGTAACCAACTTCTAATAAATTGTATAATCTTCCTAAAAGTTTACTCTGAGAAAAATAGAAAAAAATATGATACAAAAACATCAGACACAAAAAAAAGTTATTAGCTATATCTTTCTCAGTGTAGATTTCCATAGGGTATAGCAATGGACAAAACTGGGTGATAACTCTTGGAACATTTCAGAAATCGAAGAAAAACAAATTGAAAGATTTAAGACAAAGTGATAAAAGAGAAATGAAATTAATCGTTGCAAAAACATGACAGAATAAATAAACATATTGAGGTAAAATTGAGAACTAGTTAAAAACATCCGACTGGTCGAAACAGATAAAACTCTTGCAGCTTTTTATCTTAGTTCCAATGAAACGTTCATTCTGTTTTGACTGGATATATTTCAATTTTTTTATGAGTTAAAATTTTCGAAGATCTCTGTAAAATTTTAAAATCTCTGAAGAAAGTAATTCACGCTTCATTAACACTATAAGGAACTGCTAATATGCATTGGTCATGTGATCATGGCATATTTATGTAGAAAAAGATAAAATAAGTCATAAAATTAATAAGAATAACGGAGCTGTCCTTCTTTCTCCAGATAACTTGGGGAATAAAAGATAAAAGTGGGGAATAAAAGTGGGATATAAAAAGAATCAACAAAGAAGAGCTGCCAAATAACCCCTGATAATTCGTGGAGTGGAATAATTAACCTATTAAAGATAATCGCATCTTGTCATTTTCTCCAGATAACCTGAGGGAATATAAATATGATGAAATAAGTATTTAAAAGCTCTTTCGACAAAAAAATTGCTCTGTGATATACGAGTTTGTGATCCCATACTCTAAACTACCAAACTGAAAATTTTTTTCAAGATAAAACTGTATTTAGGGTAAAACTAACGAAAGTATCAAAGAATTTTTTCGGATCTTACCATCCATTTATTTTTTTGATTGTTCACGATAAAAAAGTTTTTCGAGATAAAAATGTATTTGCAATGTGTTTTCTGAAACTTGCCATACCCAAGTTTTGTGAGACAAGATAGCCCTTACCAATCAAAAAGTGTAGAAATTAGCTAAGAAAAGCAAGTATCGACAAAATCAAGCTCCAAAAAAATCGGGCGCCAAGTTTTTTTCGAAACTTACCATCTTACCATCTGAAACCTTGCCATTCCCTATCTGAATACATTAGAAAACCGTTTTCCTATCTTGATGAGTTCTTCATTCCCTACAATGTTTTTCTAATACATAGGAAAATCTATAAACCAAACAGGGGAAATTCCGGCGTCCAAGAAAAACTTACAATCTGAAATTTACCATCTGAAAACTGGTATCTTAAAAAATTGGGAAACCTATTTCCTATATCTTAATACATTGGGAAATTCCCATTGTTAATATATAGGGTGATGAAAGGATACGCTATAGCCTATGTTAATACATGTGGTCAACAACCCCCGTCACTCGGCTGAATTCATCCAACATATACTACTTGCCGCTTTTTGACTTTTCTTAAGAAATTCCCTCTTCAATCATAAATTTTCCGATTTCCGAAATTTTTTGACTTCTCTTTCATCATCCCAAAAAAAACATCCCAACTAAAAAACTTTGATTTTAATGGGTCGAACGAATTGTCAAACACTGTCTCGGATAAGCGTTTACACTTATTTACACCAAAAAACAATGACACTCCGAAGAGTCAATGTTTTGAAAATTTTTGACCATTTTTTGAAACTTAAAAATTTTTCTCAAAATGCCCTCCCATATCAGAATATTTGTTTCCATAGGGTGAATCGGGTTGTGGAAAGCTCTCTTGTGTAAGCTGTAACACCTAGTTTTTCAACCAAATAATTTTTGCATAAGCTTTTACAGCTAATTTTTTGTACGCGCAAAGCTATGGTCCTCAAGAAAGTCCTGGAACAATTTATTTTGACTTCTCTCAAAAATATTCTCCCATTATTGAGATTTTCAATCCGAGGAAAAAAACAAATTTAGGAAATTTTCCTGCATAAGCAGATACACCCAAAGATTTTCACAAAACTATGACCATCGGAAGACTCAAATTTCTGATGTATTGTTCCTTTTTTTAACTTATTGACTTTCTTCAAAAACTATCATTTCGAATCTGAGGTTTTGGTTTCAATCGTTAGAAAGAGTGTGAAAAGCTCTCATGCCAGAGCGGTTACGCCGAAAATCTCTCACAAAAAGTTATGACCATCGGAAAAGTCACTTTGTTTTTGTTTTTACCGTTTTTGAAATTTTTAGATTTCTCTCTAAAACTGCGTTCGCAAATCTGAGTTTAGATTATGTTGAGTGGTGCGTGTTGTTGGAAGCACCCCTGCTTGAGCGATTACCCCCAATTTGTTCCACACAAAAGCTATGGCCCTTAAGACAATCAAACAGATTTTTTGACCATTTATGGAAACTTTTTGATTCTGAGTGATTGATTTCAAACAAAAATACGGTGAGAAGTTCTTTTGCTAGAGTGGCTCGCCAAATTCTTTTTACGAAAAGTCATGACCCTCGAAATGTCAATTTTTTTGAGTTTTGCTATTTTTGATACCGTTTTTTGAAACTGTTTGATTTTTCTTAAAGAAAAAGTTTTTGGTTTCATTTAAAGGAACAGATTGTGGTAAGATTGCCTACATAAACGAATATGCCAAAACTCTGTTTACAAAAATTAATGACCCTCGGAAAAATTATTTGATTTTTCGGCCGCTTCTGTAAACCGTTGAAACTTTCCCAAAAACCATCCACAAACCACTTGAATCTTGGTTTTTGCTTGGAATCTTGGTTTTTGGGTTGTGAAAAGATCGTTTGTATAAACGGCCTGCCAAAGATTTTTTTCACAAAAGTTATGATCATCTGAAAACTTAAATTTTCCTTTATATGCCGTTTTTTTAAACTTTTTGTCTATTCTCAAAAACTGCCCCCTCCCCCCCCCCCCCCAAATCTGAGATTTTAGTTTCATTGGGTGCAATGGGTTGTGTTGAGACCAAAAAATTTGAAGTAAAAACTTTGGTCCTCACAAAGTCAAAATTTTGATTTCTCGCCTTTTTTGCAAATTTATGGGCCTCAGAAAAGTCAAACTCCCAGATCTGATTTTTAGTTTCAATGAGAAAAAAGTAAAGAATGCTCCTCCTGATATTTTTCACCCAAACTGTTATGACCCTCGTAAAAATGAATTTTTCAACGTTTTGATAGTTTTTTTCGCAAGTATTCACTTTTTCGGGAAACAAATTATTATTCCAAACCTTTGGACTCAACGATTTTGGATTCAAAGGAAAGAAAAAATTGTGGAAAGTTCCCCTGCAAGAGCTCATATGCCCAATTACTAATTTCTGACAATCGTAATAGTTTAAATTTTCTTTCCATATATAAACAGGTATTCTTAACTTTTTGTAATTTATTATCAAAAAAATCCTCTCAAATCTGAAAATTAAATTTTAAGGGTCAGAAAAAAATTTTAAAAAAATTCTCAGGTATAAGCGGTTACACCTAAACTTTCTCACAAAGAAAGTTATTACTCTGAAAAAAGTTAACTTTTTGATTTTTTGATCCTTTATTGAAACTCTATTCACTTTTGGATTCAGTGGAAAAAAAGGGTTTTGGAACACTCTTCTGCATAAGTCGAAAAGTCAATTTGCTTGTGCGTAAATTATAATACTCGAAAAAATCAAATTTTGCTTTATTGGCAGTTTATTTTTAGTTTTTTGATTTTTCTCAAAAACTACATGCTCGAATTTTGGTTTTGATGGGTAGAATGAGCTAAGAATAGCTCTCTTGCGTCAGCGGTTATACCAAATTTGCTCACAAAAAAAACTTATGACCACGGGAAAAGTCAGTTTTTTTTTTGAATTTTTGTTCGTTTTTTCAGGGTAGACGTCAAGCGGGCAATTATTACCAAGGTAGACGTCAAGCGGGCATTTATTATGCCCTTGGTCTATCCTCTTCAGATATAATTATACAAATTGTCAGATAAATTCAATGATGACTATTAAAAATGTGTTTCTTCATTTTCTGTATTTTTGCATTTAATTGTCTGAAGAAATAAATTCTTTCTTTCTTTCTTTCTTTCTTTCAAACACAACCCTAAAATCTGATCTTTTTACCCCAATCAAAACTACGGGTTGTGAAAAGCCCACCTGTTTAGTGGCTTTGTTTAATAACACTTCCTGGTTTTTCTCGATAACAAGTCAGTTTGATAACATGGCTTTAATCGAGGCTGAAAGTTGTTGGAAGCCTTCGAGCATAAGATGCTAGGCCTTATATTTGCACATAAAAATTCAAGTCTCTGAAAAAATTTCCACAATTTTCCATATTTTTCCATGTTTTTCCAAAATTCCAAAAATTTTCACTCATTTTTTGATAGAGCAACAACTAAGATTTTGGTTGAACCCCTACTCTTATTCTTTATAAATTTATCTATTTCATTCCGCATCATTACAACAAAATCAAAATTTGTCAAACAAGTACATCTAGCTTTAGCTGGGTCTCTTGTGATTAAAAATTTACGAATAAGTCATCAACCAAGAAGAGAGCGGTAAAAATCACTGAGTCGCAAACCAGAACTGAAAAGTCATAATTTTCTGAAACTTAGGAAATTTTCAAAAAAATTACCCTCCCGAATCTGAGTTTTTAATATAACCGAAATTATTGATAATAAAAAGCTCCTTTACATAAGCGGGTCAGCCAATTATTTTCACAAAAATTATGTTCTTAGAAAAGTTCAAGTTTTCATTTTCAAACCTTTTGACTTTGACTTTTCTCAATAACATTCAAACCAAGTCTAAGATTCTGGATTCAGTGAAAAAAAAAACATTTTGAAAAGCTCTTCTGCATAAACTTATACTCTCAACTGTTTTACGCGCATATTATGATACTCAGAAAAATCAAAGTTTGAATATATTGACAGTTTTCTTAAACCTCTGAATTTTTTATTTAACTTTCGAATCTGAAGTTTTGGTTTCAATGGGTAGAACGAGTTATGAACAACTGAGATTTTAGTTTCAATGGGTAGAAAGCGTTTGATCTTTTTTTAACTAATTTTTGAATTTTCTTGTTTTCAAAAGAGTAAAACGGGTTGCGTGAAGCATTCATATATACGCAGTAATGCCATTTTTTCAAAAACTGTGAGACCCTAGGAAGTTCATGTTTTGGATTTTTTAGTCGTTTTTTGAAAGTTTTTGATTTTCACAAAAGATGCCCAGCCAAATCTGAAGTTTTGATTTGATTGAATGGAACATTTTGTGGTAAGTCTCCTTAAAAAAGTGACTGCTCCCAAGTATTTTTATGCAAAAGCTATGGCCCTCAAAAAAATAAACTTTTCAATTTTCGACCGTTTTTGAAACTTTTGCAGTTTTCTCAAAATCTAATCTTTTTACCCCAATCAAAACTACGGGTTATGAAGAGAGCATCTTTTTTAGTGGCTAGGCCCAAATGTTTTGTTTATTTAAATTTTTTGATTTTTCTCAAAAATAAATCAGTCCGACAAAATAGCTTTAACCGAGGCTGAAAATTGTTGGAAGCCTTCGAGCATAAAATGCTACGCCTTATATTTGCACACAAAAATTCAAGTCTCTGAAAAATTTCCACAATTTTCCATAATTTTCCATGATTTTCCAAAACTCCAAAAATTTTCACTCATATTTTGATAGAGCAACAACTAAGGTTTTGGTTGAAGCCCAATTCTTAATATTTTTGAAATTATCTATTTCAACTCGCATCAGAACAGCAAAGTTAAAGTTTTTCAATTAGGTACCTCTAGCTTTAGCTGGGTCTCTAGTGATTTAAAAAATAACGAATTCAACCAAGAAAAGATCGGTAAAAATCACTGGGTCACAAATCAAAACTGAAAAACTGCAATTTTTTTGAAACTAATGAATTTTTCCAAAAAAAATACCCTCCCGAATCTGAAATTTTATTTTAAACAAAACTATTGATTAAAAGATTCACGAAAATTTTGCTCCTAGAAAAAATAAAATTTTCCTTTTTATACGTTTTTCGAATTTTTTTCTTTTCTCAACAAAGCTCTGCAAGTTAGTTTTTGATAATCTTTTGAATTTTATCGAAACAAAATCAACCCAAATCTGAAACTTTTTAGTCGTTTTTCGAAATTTTTTGTTTTTCATAAAAAATGCCCAGCCAAATCTAAAGTTGTGATTTCATTGAGTAAAACGTGTTGTGGTAATCTTCCCTGTTTGAACAGCTAAGCCAGAAATGTTTCTTTCAAAAGCTATGGCCCTCAGAACAATCAATTTTTGTTTTTTTTTGTTTTTTTTTTGCTATTTTTCATCAAATTTTCTCTTCAACCACTCTCACGAAGCTGAGATTTTGATTTCAAGCAGAAATACAGGTTGTGAGAAGCTCCTTTGCATTTGGGCGTCAATTTTTTTCACCTTAAATTATGACATTCTAAAAGTAGAGTTTTTGACTTTTGTACCGTTTGCTGATGTTTTTTGACTTTTCTCAAAAGCTTCCCTTCCTAATCCGAGATTTTGGTTTCATTGAGTGGAATATTTTATGGTAAGCCTCCCTAAATAAGAGACTGCGCCTAAATGTTTTTACACGAAAGCCCTCAGAAATACCAATTTTTTTTTTCACCGTTTTCGAAACTTTTTGAAATTTTCTCCGAATCGGAGTTTTTATTTTCAACCAAAAATACGGGCTATGGTGATCCTAAGTAGTGATCCTAGGAAAATTCAAAGTTTCATTTTTTTCTACATTTCTGAAATTTTTTGTCTTTTCTCAAAAACTGCCCTCCCAAATCTGAATTTTGGGTTTCATAGCGTTAAATGGGCTGAATGGGTTGTGACAAGCTCTCGCGCATAAGTGCTACGCTGAAAATTTTTAAAGAAGAACTATGGCCCTCACAAAATCAAATTTTCGGCTTTTTTATCGGAACATTTTGAATTTTCTCAGAAACAAGAGTTGTGAGAAGTTCCTTCGTACATAAGTATCCCCTGATTTTTTTTCACAAAGCTTAGAATTTCGAAAAAATCAATTTTTAAAATTTTTTTTGAAAAGTTATTGTTTTTTTCCCAATAACTGCCCTCCAAAACCTAAAATTTTTGTTCAATGAAAAAATAAGGTTGCAGAAAGCTCCCCTGGGTAAGCGGTTGTGCTAAAAAAAATTCACACACAAAATTATGAACCTCGAAAAAATCAACTTGACGATTTTTTTATTGTTTTTTGAAAAATTTTTGCCTTTTCTCAAAAACAACTCGTCCAATCCTGAGGTTTTGATTTCAATCAAAATTGCGGGTTGTGGGGAGCTCCACTAGTGTAGGGCTAAGCCCAATGAAAGTTTTCTGACCCTCAGAAAACTCATATTTGTGACTTTTTTTAACCGTTTTTTTAATCGTTTTAATTTTTTTCACATAAGATCTTGCAAATCTGAAGTTTTTGTTTCAATGGATTCGATAGGTTGTAGTAAGCTCCCCAGCGTAACTATATCTGCCCGTATTTTGCACGCAAAGTTATGGCCCTCGGAAAACTACACGCCCAAGTCTCAGCTTTTGGTTTCAATACGTTAAAAAACTAAGTAACGCTCCCCGGTTTAAACGGTTACGCCAATTTACGACTCTCTGAAAAGTCAAATTTTTTAAGTTTTGATTTTTTTTGAAAGTTTCGACTTTTCTGAAAACAAAAACCCTAAATAAGAAACTTTGAATTCAATAGAAACGAAAAGTTGCTGAAAGTTCATATTCATAGGGCGATACGCTTAATTTGTTTACACGCAAACTATGACAGTCGAAGTAGTCAAGTTTTCGATTTATTGACATTTCTATTACTTTTTTCTAGAAAATACCCTCTCAAAACTGAAGTTTTAGTTTTAACGGGCAGAACGAGTTATGAAAAGCTCTGTTGTATAACGTGTTACACCCAAGTCTCCTCAAAAAATTTATGACCCTGAGAATATCGATTTTGACTTGAAACTTTTGACTTTTCTCGGAAACAACAAACCCAAATGTGAGATTTTCAATTCAGTTGAAAGAAAAAATTTCTTCGCAAAGATCCCAGTCATAAACCAATACACCGCATAAACCGATGCGCCGCATAAACTGAATTTTTACAACTGGAAGTTTTGTTCTTACTGTTTGATTTTTTCGAGATGCGTGATTCGAGTTTTCGTAAAAAACCTCGTTAGAACATAAAATTGAAGCTAGTGCGAGGCAGGGGGAAGGTGAAAAGAGAAGGTTTTCGTCCTTTTTCAACTTTTTTTTTAAAATTACCATCCCAAATCTGAAAATTTGGGCTAAAATTAATGACTCTGTTGAGCAAAAATCCTTTGTTTAAGCGCACACGTCCAAACTTTTCAACAAAGAATGTTATGGCTTTCATAGAAGTCAAGGTTTTGAACTCTTGTCCGATTTTTGACACTTTTTGACTTTTCTCGAAATCAACTCAGTCTGTTAACAAAGGCTTCAGTTGAGGCTGATGTTTGTGAGAATACTTTGAGAATAAGATGCAACGCCTTAATTTCCTTAGTTTTCCATATTTTTCCAAAAGTTCAAAATGTTTCTCTCATATTTTGATACAGCAACAACTAAGGTTTTTTTCTGAAGCCCAATCCTTAATATTTTTGAAATTATCTATTTATCCCGCATCAGTGCAACAAAATCAAAATGTCTTAAGCAAGTACCTCTAGTTTTAGCTGGGTCTCTAATATTTAAAAAAGTTCGAAGAAATCATCAATCTTGAAAAGAGCGGTGAAAATCACTGGGTCACAAATCATAAAACAAAAGTTATTAGATTATTTGATACTTTTTGCTGAGAGTTATGAAAAAAATTGCATTAAGTACCAGAACACTAGCAGCCCATAAGTTTCCCATTGACCAAAATTTCATTGCATTCAGCTCGATTATTATTCTTAGCCTTTTTCGGAGATCAGACCGGCATCGAAAAGAAGTTGATCAATGAGGCTTTAGCCAGTCATAAATTTCCAGTATCTGAAAAAAAAACAGAAACAAGTTAAGTCAGGACCGCATATCAATCCCGATAGATCGGTCAGCTCTGGGTGTATAACCCAAAAACTCAAGCCTGTTTATCTGCGAGCTGTTGACATTATATTAACTAATTAGTTATAGTCCACCTCTTCGCTATGATTCTACTATTATGAGGTTATAACACCTTGATGAAAAGGGTTCAGTCGAGGCTGAAGTTTGTGAGAGGCCTCTTAAGATTCCATATTTTTCCATAATTTTCCATATTTTTCCAATTTCCAGAAAAATTCACTCATCTTTTGATAGAGCAAGAACTAAGGTTTTGATTGAAGCCCAATTCTTAATACTTTTAGTCAAACAGGTACCTCCAGCTTTATCTGGGTCTCTAGTGATAAAAAAACTTTGCGACAAAATCATTAATTATGAAAAGAGCGGTAAAAATCACTGGGTCGTAAATCAGAAATCAAAAGTTATCAGATTATCAGATTATTTGAATCTTTTTGCTAAGAGTTTTGAAGAAAACTGCGTCAAGTACCAGAATAATAGCATGAAACTCAATTTTTCATTAGGACATATCATTGGGTTGAGCTCGATTATTGTTCTAAGCCTTTGTTTTGGAGATCGGACCGGCATCAAAAAGAAGTTGATCAACCAGGCTTTAGCCAGTCATAAGTTCCAAGTTTCTGAAAACAACATAAACAAGGTTAGTCAGGACCGCATATCAAACCGGATAGATCAGTTAACTTTTGGTGTATAACCCAAAAATGCAAGGATACTTTTCTGGGAGCTGTTGACGTTATATTAACTAAATAATTATAGTCCACCTTTTCGCTATGATTCTACAATTATGAAGTTACAACGAGGAAAACACAATCTTCCATGAGTTAAAACAAAAAAAAAACATCAGACAAGGTTCTACTTTAATCTCACCAGATATTAAGGCAAGTTGAAATGCATGTTGATAATGTACATTTTGGAGAAGATTTCCCTCAAAATTCAGTAAAGTTTTTACATTGACCGAGAGCAAATGATCAGAGCTAGCATCTGTGAAAATATCAGTATTTGGTTGGTTTCGGTGTTTTGACACTGTAATCCGGGTCTGAAAAAGCCAGTTTCCCTCATCTGCACTAAACTTCGCATCGTAGTGAAATCTTTCCTGAATAAGCGGAGTAAACAAAATTGTTAATGCAGCGTGAGATTTTCTCAGCGAGAAAATAGAAACAACCAATGTGAAAATTTTAATGAACTCAGATGCTTGTTACTTATTCATGCAAAGTAAAAAACTTAGTGTAGGTGAAGAAAATGGCCTTGTTTGACCCGGATTACATTGGTAAGTCATTGAAACCAAATGTTGATACTTTCACAGATGGTAGCTCTGGTCATTTGCTCTCAGTCAATGTAAAAATCGACTGAACTTCGAGGGAAATGTAGTCCAAAAAGTACATTGAAAATAGGTTTTTTACAAAGTAAAATCTAAAGTCCACTAATGTTGTGATATTTTCTCTAAAAATATGGCAACAAACTTCAAAATATTAAAAACCAACAAAATGAGCTCAATTTTCAAATCATTTGTTGAAAAAAAATTGATAACAGTTTGCAAGATTTTCTGAACCGACCGAGAGTACGTCATGAGTTGTATCTTCCAAAAAAAACTTAAAACTTTTAAAACTAATCCGAACCTTAAGTATTATTTCCGAATCATAAAGTTTGTTTGTGTTACTAACGTTTTGTTTTCAACCTTTTGATTTCATAAAAGGAATAAAATGTTTTCATGATCACAAGGTTTCAGTTGGAATTGTTTTTAAATTTTAAAACTGTTTGGTTGCGTTACTTTTTCCCCCAGTAAATTGTACTTTTGAGAAATTTGATATTAGAAATGAACAGATTTGTTTTGATAATAATCGCTCCAGTACTCTTCATTTTCTGATTAAAAAATACGCATATGCTTAAATTTTAGGTTATTCTTGAAAACATTAATGAAGCTGCTTCATTCAAGAATAGTCGAGTTATGGTCTTGAACTTGACTAATACTGTGAGTGTAAGTTATGAATCAAGTTTGGTTAGTTACCAAAACTTTACAGATATCGACTTATCGAAAATATAAATGGATATAAATACTAATTTTACTCTGGTTCCACCCAACCGGGGTTCAGAGAGTTTTTAAGTTTAATGTTTTTTGTTGCGAATATCGATGGAGAAATTTCTCGGCTCTTGGAGTAGATAATTTTGAAGCACTAGCTGCGTGAATGAGGACAAAGAAACAATTGACCTGTGCCATGGATTAGTTGCCTTCATGGAGAGAATGTGTACAGTTGCTAGCTTTTTAGAAATGGTTCTCGTGTATCTGGATTGTGTTGAGTGATCGTGTTAAAGCGAGACTACGTGCATTCACAAATATTCATCGAATAGCGAAATCGAAATGGGGTTTCTTCTTTGTGTTCGATTTGGCCATTGTTCTTCTTCAATTGGTAGTTTTGCTGTGATGTTGGGTTCATAATTTAAAACTTGCGAGGTTTCTGAATACGGCAAAAACAAATATATTTGCCATTCTAAAGTCAGAAAATCATCGAGTTTTCATCTCCCTTTGCTGCTCGCTTCTTTTGCCTTACGAAAAGTTTTTACATTTCATATTTATATCTGCATATTCTTATTGAGATCGTTTTTAGTTTTGGTTTTTATTAGGTCTTTTAGCAAGAAGATTTTATTTAGTTTCTGTTATTTTAAAGAGTCGCTCAACCTAGAACTACCTTCGTCAAAACTAGGATTGCGTGACTTAAGCGTTGTGGGATGCGGGTGGTGAGACGAAAACTCGAT
This sequence comes from Symsagittifera roscoffensis, assembly GCF_963678635.1. Lineage (NCBI taxonomy): Eukaryota > Metazoa > Xenacoelomorpha > Acoela > Convolutidae > Symsagittifera > Symsagittifera roscoffensis. The sequence continues at coordinate 18,861,588 of NC_087066.1, read as the reverse complement.
GATTTTCTGACTTTAGAAAGGCAAATCTATTTGTTCGTTGCCGTATTCAGAAACCTCGCAAGTTTTAAATATGAACCCAACATCACAGCAAAAGCATGCTCAGGACGTCTTTAACTAATGAGTTAACCCAGTTGCGGAAGTATCATTTTACCGTCTCTTTGGGCAGAGTCTCCTTTTGTGTTCAATGTTTTGTTCTCTTGATCAGGTGCTTTTTTTTACTGTCTTTATCAAAAACAGATTATTCTGTTCGTGTTTTTCTGTTGAGTTTTTGGTGTTTCAAGTGGTTTCAAGGAAACTTGAAATTAGGTTTCAAAAAAAATTATTCAGTTTTAATCTGGGTTCATTTTGGTTTGGGTTCCATAAGGTTTTCTCAGTCATGGAGCGAGGCATAAGTAAGCTGCGTTGGTTAGCTTAAGCCTTTTCATAATTCCTTTCCACCGAGTTGAAGGAAAGTTTTGAAACGCGTGAAAGCAAGTTAAAACTGTTATCGGTTAATTTCTAAAACTTGAAATTCATTTGGTAAACAATTCTACAGGGAAGAATTGCATTATTTGTGTGAAAACAGGGGGTGAAACGTGGACGAACCAAAGACAAAAAATTGTGTTGTATAAAAGAAACCCACATAAAGGTTAGTTATCAACAATTTACTTCTATTTTTAAACTTAATACTTCATTATTGATATTTAGTACATATATGGATGAAAGTTGAAATAGAGTTGTTTTATTTTAATTTTTTTTTCTTTCAGATGAATGCCGGACAAAATCTAAAAGGAAAAGGTGGAACACGTGTGAAAAAATAGTAAGTGGTATATTTATTTGTGCTAATGATAACATAATTATACCTACGAGTATTTGGTGTCTTGAAAAAATGTATGAGAGAAATTAGTTTTATTGGTGTCGGAAGTACCAAAAGCTTGGAAAGCATGCATAAAAATTTTTTAGTTCAAAGCAGTGGCCAAATAAGTTCGAACGCTCTGATGATAATGACTTCTTCAGTAGTAGTTGAAAATTCGTGATTTTAATTTTGTATTCATTTTTCATGTTTGCGGTTAAGTTTAACGTTATGTATGTTTTCTAATGGGGCTTCCTTGGTGGGTTGTGTGGGTTGTGTGATTTAATACAGTATGTAAAGCTTAAGAAGTAGGGGCAAGTGTAATTCGACTTAATGAACTCGTGGACAACGGGATGGTGAAATGCGTATACTGTGCCGTTGGATGAATTTATAATAGGTGCAAGTCTTTTGTTTTTATCATAACGTCAGGCCAGCAGTGATTATCTTGTTCCTTTGGTGTGACAAAATTTAAGGTGAAAGTAAAAAGCACAAAATGATTGAATTTATTGAAAATTGGTTCATAAGCCTTGGTATTTGTCAATGCCTGATTTGTCATTGGTCGAACTTCTTATTGGCGTTGTCAAGATGAAAAACCTAATCTGATTTGAAGACTTTTTCAGTTAGTTGTGGGTTGATGTCGGGGTCAGTGTCGCATGGTGAACGTTCCGTGTATCTGGTGACAGTGTGGTCATAGTGGTTAAGAGAGAATCGAAGAGAATCGATTAGCTTTTTGTGCAATGAATCGGTTCAATGTTTGACTTAAGCCAACGACTGTGAATTGATATAGGTGAAGTGCGGTAATTAGCTGTTGACTGATAGAGCCACAAATTTTGTTGTCTTCTGGTGTTTTAGGGGTATTTTTAGTAGATTAGTAAAGTTATATTAAGAAAACCAATCAATTGTTGGGAGTAGGGAAGGTTCATTCACGTATTTTGCGCGTTTGCTGCATTATAAGAAGTATATTGAGGCATGAATGGTATGTTATATATTAAAAAGTCTGATGTATTAGCAAAATGTGGGTGGTGAGAATAAAGGCCAGAGGATGATGGATGGCTTATGGGGAATGTTGGTGTGCATGTGTGGATGCATGTGAACAGAAGAGATAGAGGATTCGGAGGTTGAGGCTTAGTGTGTTGTTTGATAAACAGTTAATGAAAAATTTGTGCTATGAATCTGTTGTTGGTGAGTAAATAATTCAATTAAATCATGCTCGAGTTGGTCGTTGTGATAGGGCTGGGTATATCGGATTCATTACTTGATAGAGGGAAAAGAGTAGGGTATCATCAGTGGGCGAAGAAGGAGAAAGATGGGGTTCAAGAAGAGTAGAGTAAAATATGGGTTGAAAAGGGACTGGGATCAGAATCGGAATTCATTGGGGGTTTCCTTTTCGGAATTATTTGAATTAGAGATTGCATAAAAAACTGTTTGATTTGAGTAATCTGAGTCCATGCGTGGTGAGTTGAATAAAATGCGTGCTACGCTAGCTTGTCAAATGACTTATGATTGTAATGCCTCTGTATTCAAGGTTCCTTTTAAGAGTAAGAACAGGAAGCCTATGAAATTAAATTTTGTGTATAACATAGTCAATCTTTCTTAGATAAAGTAGAGCCATCCTTGAAAAGTTTTGAAAAGGTTTTGATCTATTGATTGTCGCTGGGTTGTCTCCTTGTAGCTGGAAGTTCTTGAAAACGTTGCGTTCTAAGGTGATTCTGTAAATCTGATTTTGAGGAGATGGTAGTAGATTGTAGGTCTCTGTGTGGGTTACGAGCGATTGCACGTAAGTTTTCAGGTGAAAATTTCTTTAAAATGAGCATCGAAGTAGGGTATGAAGTGAAAAGATGTCATTTATCTACTTTTGGGTTAAATTGTGATACACTGTGGCTATTTTCATGGGACAGCTGTATCTCAAAAATATATTCGGCGTGATAGGGTATTTCCAAAAATTACTTCGTTTATATAAAAAAAGGTAGGCTTTGGTAGCGTCTTTTTTCTTCAAAAACGTATAGTGGCGAATTGTTTTAGTGCAGATGTACTAACAAAGAAAAATTCCTTCGTGGTCAAGGAATATAGAGCGGTTGCTTGATTGATAAAAAGTATAGTGCATAAGGTATTTTGTGTACTGCTAACGCAAGGGATTGTAGTATTTGTGTTCTTTCTAGTTCACATAACTGATGGAGTGTTTCTAATTCGAAAAATGATATTCCTTGAAAAATTCTACTTATTGTGTTCTAATTTTTTCGAGGTCAATAGCATAGTAGATTGCGCCAAAGTATGTGTTAATCATTAGTGAAATACTTTTAGTCTCGTAATTACATTGTTTTCTGGACGAACTTTCCTCCAACATTTCCGTTGTTTTTATAAAATGTTACCGGGTTGTAAGATTTTTCATCTCCTCTGTTTCTAATAAGGTCTTGCTTGTCGAGACTTAATTTGACTATTTCATGTCGAAATCTTTTTTCATATTCGACAAGAATTTCTGAATATTGTGTTTCGAAAATTGGTTTGGGTATTTGCAAGCTACTTCAGTTTCAGGGTAGATTTGGAAAAGTGTCAATTTAATTTCTTTACCATGTATGTTTTATATTGACTTGTATTGGACTTTGTTCGGTCAGGGTTCATCTCATCAAAGATTATGGGTACTTTAAAGCTTTTTCTGTGAAATTTTGAGTGTCAAATTTCTGTGCCATTTCTGTGAACTTCTGTGAATTTCTGTGAACTTTTGTGTCAATTTTGAGTGAGTTTAATGGCTTGAAATGTGGTGCATGTGTCTTGAGGGAACCAAACTATGGTTTCCTGTGTTCGTAGAGTAGGATAGCAAATTCGTTGATCGCTTTGACAAGGTAAGCGGATTCCTGGATACATTATAGTATTGTCTTTTAAGTTTTGTGTTCATTGTACTTTTTAGATGAATTTTAAAATCGAAAAACACTTCTTCTTGATAGCTTCATTTTTTTTGTGTTTGATTTACTGTTTGACTGGTTATTTATTCAAACATGAGGGACTCAATTTTTATCATTTAAATCATTGGTTAAACGTTCAATTAAAACGAAATGTATCGTCTAGCTCTATGTGACCTTGGTTGTGTGATAGATGATCGAAAATTAAAGAAAAGAAGTGCAATTGACTGGTCTAGAGTGATACATGAGTGGGAAGTTGGACAGTCGAAGCTGCCCAGTAGTCATGGGAAAAAAACTTCTAGTCGAGCTGAAATTGCTTACTTAAAACTTTTTCTAGAGTCAAACTTAATTACAGCCGAAGATGCCCAGTAGTCTTGAGAAAAAAACCTCTAGTTGAGCTAATTTTGTTTTACTTAAAACTTCTTCTAGAGCCAAACTTAATTAATTCTAAAGTTGCTTCAGGATTATGATTTACCTAATTTCAGAGTCGCGTCACAATGTGAGTACTTAATTTAATTTCTTTAGTGCATTTTAACATGATTATATTGAGATAGGGCGAGTTCTAGGTTGAACCATCTGAACCGTCTTATAAAAAGTAACGACATGCTTAAACTTCCAACCCTGTTTTTAATGACACTCGCAATTAAAAAGTATTTAAAGATCTGAGCATAGGGGCGTTCTTCTTTTTAGAGTGGGAAGTGTTTGTGTCCCAGACTCTTGAGCCTATAGTTAAAGGGCCTATTTTTCTAAGCCACTTATATGACTTAAGTAGGCGACTGTTACATAGTGTTTTTATGGCGCTCCTTGGTTTTTTCACGACATCAAGACTACGGCATCGAACCCACTTGACACAGCTCCGGGCTACATCCCCATTCTTGAGTACCGGTGGTACAGTTCAACGGGAACGTGACCACCTTTTGGTAGTACCGTAAAAACTTTTTAACTATACTTGATAGATTTTCCCAGCGCGCTTTCCGAAACGAGGCCTAGCTAACCGAGTAAGGGGGGCCACTAGAGGAACAAAAAATGGCTAAAATATGGAAAACTAAACAAAAAACGGAAAAGATTAGAAAAAGGAACAAAAAACCGTTACAAAATTCAAAAGAGACTGTGGTTTTGATTTTCAGATTGGGTGGATCAAAACTTTATATTAATTAAAATAGTAAACTAAGGTTGTTTTCAAAGAAGACCGGTTGTTTTGATCAAAACAGCAAAAATAAAGCAGGTACCCGAGTTCGGGGCGTTGAACTGGGTTTCAGATAGCCTTGCAACCTTGGAGGACCACTGGGAGATTTAACTGGAACAGGTGACCAGGCAAACGGCGAAGTGGTTCTCAGGACTAGGATCTGAGAAACAGGAGAAACGCGACTGGGAAGAGACTGCCTGCAGTGTGACCAAAATAGTGCAGCAGTGAGAAGGGGTCACCAAGGTGCGCTGTTCAACCAAATGGGTATCGTTAAAGTCCCTTTTACACTTCGAGAGAGAAGTATAAATGTGAATAAGCAGATACCCAGTTTTCAGGAAATGTTTTTACTTGAGAAGAGCTTGGAAACAGGCTCTACGGACTTTCTCTTGAGAGGCTTAATTCCCATCGCGCTTAGGGTTTTTTCGGCTGAAGTAGTGGGCTAGATAGGGGGGATTAGAAATGGGCTGATTAAACTAGAGGTTGGAAATTATAAATAAGGGGCTTCCTTAGAAAAACTAAACAATCGATATCGTCAATTTAGTTACAAAAAAATGACTAGAGTCTGGAACGGTCTTGTTAAAGACTAAGAACAACAGTTGGAACGCGCAGTAACCCGATAGTTAACTCGAAATAAGTAAGGTAACAATATTGAATAATTAAGAACAATGAAGGATTTCATATAGTTTGGCTACGTTTTTAAAGTAATACCTGTACATAGCCAGAAATGTAAATTAAAAAAAGTAAACAAACAATCTGAAGAGAACAAGAACGTTATGAGTCGTTTGCGGAAAGGAAAAGGGCAGGACTAAAGCAAAACAAACTGTCAACACAACGGAAACAGACACCCACCAACCCGAGAATAATGCGAAAAAATATTTCAGTTAACATGGTCAACACCAGAAGCAGCAAGGAGCGGAAGATCGACGAAAGAATGACCAATCAAAAGAATGTGCCCGTCACGGAAATTGATCTTGAGCCGCCTGAGCAGAGCTTAGATGAGTTGAAAAGAAAAACGACGGATTCACTAGAAGAACAGGAAACAAAGACAATTGTGTTCTCACCGATAGGCGATGGAGACGAAATCATTAACAACACACCAAAAGAAAAAAACGACTATTCACAAACAAAGAGGAAAACGTTCATGAAGATAATTGCGGCGATGGTCGTAATGAAACCGAAAGAGAAGGAGGAGGTGCCCACAGCGGCCGAAAAAAGTAAAACCTTAGGCGCGGTTTCCACGGTAACTACAGAAGTAGACCAGGGGAAGGAGCAACCCTCACAAGAAGCAGCGGGTCACCAAAATGAACAAGCGGCAAAATTAAAAAAACCACTGAAACAGGGTACTTGATATCTTGGTTGGATCAAATAGACAAAATGGTAAAACGCAACGACAAGGGCCGCCAGGAGTTGAAGTACGAACTTCGACCCATCAAAAATGAGAATCTGGACAACTACTTCAACTTAGCGGGATCAACTGAAGAAAAGCTACAACAGATGGCGAGCAGGATGGAGACAACGGATGAGGAACGATAGAAACATATCAAAAACGATATATGGGAAATGAAGAAGCGGTCTGAGACCGTGAACAATAAAGTATGGAATCTAGAGATGAGAATGGACACAATGGGCAGGGATCAAGCAGAAAGTTCTTCTGCCAAACAATTCCGATCAGATGCACTCTTGAGAAACTCTATCGCTCAAGAGAAAGCTGCACCAGCTAAAACAGAATAGCAACCTGGAACAAGGGTAGATTTTCTAAAACCTCAACGCAAGAAATAGGAATTTGCACCACTACCTCAGATCAACAGTAACCTAGGACTCAACAGGGGTACCAAGGGATTCGGGCGCACACACGAGTGTAACATTTGAAGCCATGACCTGGGCAAACACTTGGGAAATGATGAACAGAACATATGAAGCTTTCACCACAAGAAACAGTGAGTCGGCTGATAGAGGATGAGGCAAATCCAGAAAGACCTTTTAGAAACCGAAGGAACTCAAAGATGACTCCGATAATTGCAGAGATACCTGGGTTCAGGTACTGATACTACATCTTGAGCTGGACAACCTGAATGTTGAAAGACAGGCGTGCACAGCAATATTAAGCAATCTGGAGGGCACGGCACTTAAGTGCGTGGTAGCAAAGAAGGAAAAAGAACGTGACACTGCGGACAAGTTTTTTGCAAACTGCTGAATCGCGTCGGATCCGCAATGAAGGAACATCAAGCCATGATGAAATTTAAGAAATGGAGACAGAGAGACGAGGAATCAATTGATCAGTTTCTGGATGATATTGAGAACTTGGGAAGAAGGAGGGATCCAGAGGATTCGGCTAACAGAAGAAACTTTAGCAACGCTTCAAATTATTTGATGGACTACAAACTGACGACTTGAGAACAATGTTGGCAACAAACTACACTCTATCGAAAGATGAGGCACCAACCCCGGAAGAGACGAGACAGAAGTCTAGAGAGTTCTGTTGATGAAACCGAAGAAATATTCATTTTCAGACAGTAGGAACCTGCAAGGGGGAAAGCCAACAACATAAGCCAAGAGATGATATGGACAGCTTTGGTAGCGTCTTTTTTCTTCAAAAACGTATAGTGGCGGGCGAATTGTTTTTGTGCAGATGTACTAACAAAGAAAATTTCCTTCGTGCTCAAGGAATATAGAGCGGTTGCTTGATTGATAAAAAATATAGTGCATAAGGTATTTTGTGTACTGCTAACGCAAGGGATTGTAGTATTTGTGTTCTTTCTAGTTCACTTAACTGATGGAGTGTTTCTAATTCGAAAAGTGATATTCCTTGAAAAATTCTACTTATTGTGTTCTAATTTTTTCGAGGTCAATAGCATAGTGGATTGCGCCAAAGTATGTGTTAATCATTAGTGAAATTATTTTAGTCTCGTAATTCCATTGTTTTCTGGACGAACTTTCCTCCAACATTTCCGTTGTTTTTATAAAATGTTACCGGGTTGTAAGGTTTTTCATCTCCTCTGTTTCTATTAAGGTCTTGCATGTCGAGACTTAATTTGACTATTTCATGTCGAAACCTTTTTTCATATTCGACAAGAATTTCTGAATATTGTGTTTCGAAAATTGGTTTGGGTATTTGCAAGCTACTTCAGAATCAGGGTAGATTTGGAAATGTGTCAGTTGAATATCTTTACCCTGTATGTTTTATACTGATTTGTATTTGACTTTGTTTGGTCAGGGTTCATCTCATCAAAGATTATGGGTACTTTAAAGCTTTTTCTGTGAAATGTTGAGTGTCAAATTTCTGTGGCATTTCTGTGAACTTCTGTGAGTTTCTGTGAACTTTTGTGTCAATTTTGAGTGAGTTTAATGGCTTGAAATGTGGTGCATGTGTCTTGAGGGAACCAAACTATGGTTTCCTGTGTTCGTAGAGTAGGATAGCAAATTCGTTGATCGCTTTGACAAGGTAAGCGGATTCCTGGATACAATATAGTATTGTCTTTTAAATTTTGTGTTCATTGTACTTTTTAGATGAATTTTAAAATCGAAAAACACTACTTCGTGATAGCTTCATTTTTTTGTGTTTGATTTACAGTTTGACTGGTTATTTATTCAAACATGAGGTACTCGATTTTTATCATTTAAATCATTAATTAAACGTCAAATTAAAACGAAATGTATCGTCTAGCTCTATGTGCCCTTTGTTGTGTGATAGATGATCGAAACTTAAAGAAAAAAAGTGCAATTGACTGGTCTAGAGTGATACATGAGTGGGAAGTTGGACAACCGAAGCTGCCCAGTAGTAATGGAAATAAAATTTCTAGTCGAGCTGAAATTGCTTATTTAAAACTTTTTCTAGAGTCAAACTTAATTACAGCCGAAGATGCCCAGTAGTCTTGAGAAAAAAACCTCTAGTTGAGCTAGTTTTGTTTCACTTAAAACTTCTTCTAGAGCCAAACTTATTAATTCTAAAGTTGCTTCAGGATTATTAATTACCTAATTTTAGAGTTGCGTCACAATGTGAGTACTTAGTTTAATTTCTTTAGTGCATTTTAACACGATTATATTGAGATAGGGCGAGTTCTAGGTTGAACCATCTGAACTGTCTTAGAAAAAGTAACGACATGCCTAAACTTCCAACCCTGTTTTTAATGAAACTCGCAATTAAAAAGTATTTAAAGATCTGAGCATAGGGGCGTTCTTCTTTTTAGAGTGGGAAGTTTTTGTGTCCCTGACTTTTGAGCCTATAGTTAAAGGGCCTATTTTTCTAAGCCACATATATGATTTAAGTAGGCGACTGTTACATAGTGTTTTTATGGCGCTACTTGGTTTTTTCACGACATCAAGTCTACGGCATCGAACCCACTTGACACAGCTCCGGGCTACATCCCCATTCTTGAGTACCGGTGGTACAGTTCAACGGGAACGTGACCACCTTTTGGAAGTACCGTAAAAACTTTTTAACTATTTTTGATAGAATTTCCCAGCGCGCTTTCCGACACGAGGCCCAGCTAACCGAGTAAGGGGGGCAACTAGAGGAACAAAAAATGGCTAAAATATGGAAAACTAAACAAAAAACGAAAAAGATTAGAAAAAGGAAAAAAGAACCGTTACAAAATTCAAAAGAGACTGTGGTTTTGATTTTCAGATTGGGTGGATCAAAACTTTATATTAATTAAAATAGTAAACTAAGGCTGTTTTCAAAGAAGACCGGTTGTTTTGATCAAAACAGCAAAAATTAAGCAGGTACCCGAGTTCGGGGCGTTGAACTGGGTTTCAGATAGCCTTGCAACCTTGGAGGACCACTGAGAGATTTAACTGGAACAGGTGACCAGGCAAACGGCGAAGTGGTTCTCAGGACTAGGATCTGAGAAACAGGAGAAACGCGACTGGGAAGAGACTGCCTGCAAGGGATTCGGGCGCACACACGAGTGTAACATTTGAAGCCATGACCTGGGCAAACACTTGGGAAATGATGAACAGAGCATTTGAAGCTTTCGCCACAAGAAACAGTGAGTCGGCTGATAGAGGATGAGGCAAATCCAGAAAGACCTTTAAGAAACCGAAGGAACTCAAAGACAACTCCGATAATTGCAGAGATACCTAGGTTCAGGTACTGATACTACATCTTGAGCTGGACAACCTGAATGATGAAAGACAGGCGTGTACAGCAATTTTAAGCAATCTGGAGGGCACGGCACTTAAGTGCGTGGTAGCAAAGAAGGAAAAAGAACGTGACACTGCGGACAAGATTTTTGCAAGACTGCTGAATCGCGTCGGATCCGGAATGAAGGAACATCAAGCCATGATGAAATTTAAGAAACTGAGACAGAGAGACGAGGAATCAATTGATCAGTTTCTGGATGATATTGAGAGCTTGAGAAGAAGAAGCGATCTAGAGGATTCGGCTAACAGGAGAAACTTTAGCAACGCTTCAAATTATTTGATGGGCTACAAACTGACGACTTGAGAACAATGTTGGCAACAAACTACACTCTATCGAAAGATGAGGCACCAACCCCGGAAGGGACGATACAGAAATCTAGAGAGTTCTGTTGATGAAACCGAAGAAATATTCATTTTCAGACAGTAGGAACCTGCAAGGGGGAAAGCCAACAACACAAGCCAAGAGATGATATGGACAATGAAGGTCATATGCGGCGAATTGTGGCTCGGCAGATCACCGTGTAGCGGAAAGCACCACTTGCAAACATGGCATGAAATGCTTGGGATATACGCCTGATGAAGAGGGCATGAGTCAGATGGAAAAGCACGAGTTTTACTTTGGCTTGATTATTAGTTTAGGCGCTAGGTGCTTTTTCTGCAACCAGGAAGGCAACTTCAGGATAGACTGTTCCCTGTTTTGGGAATCAGTGAAAAATCCGAACCACCCAAAACACAAAAAAGCACTTGCTGTGGTGCGAAGCACCAGGAAAAGACAATTTCAGAGTTACTTGCAAAACAAAGAATAGAAAGACAACAGAGGAAGGAGACACCCTCAATGGCAAGACCAGAACCCAAGATGGGTGACAATTTGACAGTCAGGAACAACTGAAAAACCTTGAAAATGGTTACTGCGAAACCATTCGGAATCACGAAGATTGGGGATTATCACGGTTGGCGGCCATGAGGTAACGAGGAATCTGAGTGAGCCCAGCGACCAAGCACTGATGAACATAAAAGTATATGCTGAAAATTTGTGCACTATCAGCCCACAAACCCCTTCGAGAACACTCAGGGCATTACTCACGAGAGGTGGTGGAAATTAGAATAGGATAGAAAGAGCAGTTACACGGAAACCTGATGTCATGTTGAACATAGATGGAGTCAAAATCTAAACAAAGACGGTGATAAAGTGTGACGAGGATCTTTCCGGTCACATCTACGTAGGTCGAGAAGAACTCAAGGTGATTTGGATGGGGCATTGTGTCATGCTAGAAGAAGATGCCCTGCATCTGGGAACAGAAGCAGACGTATCCACGCATGTACTAGACATAAGCGGAAAAAAACCCAATTATGAGAACTGTTGGAAAATGATAGACCTGATAGATTCAAGGATACGGCCGACAGCGGCAAACAAAGGAGCGCTGAGGGTTCTAAGCAGGACATCAAAAAAAGCTCTGAATCTGGGGGAACGCAACCAGAAAGACCCACATTAGAAGAACTGGAAATGGATGAACCGGTATTGCCAGAAATTGAGCAGTTAAGGGGGAAAGGAACAGATGAACAGCTCGAAGCCATCAAGGACTAGATAGAAACCAGGAAGTTTTTTCTAGACATGAAGCGGACATCGGGTGCTGTAATTTTATTGAACATGAAATATAAGTAGAAGAGTCGGCGGTACTGCATAGGTAGGGGGCGAGGCAAGGACACCAAAGAAGTCGCATGCAAGGAGATAGAAACTTTACTAAAGTATGATATGATCGAAACAACCAAATCACCGTGGGTGTGTCGAGTAGTGATGACCAAAAAGAAAAGAGACCAACTCAGATTTTCTTGACTTTCGATATCGAAACACGGTTATGGTGAAGGATGCCTATCCCATACCTAGAAAAGATGAGACTCTTTCAAAGTTGGGGGATGCAAAGTTTTTCACAACTCTTGATGTGCGGTCAGCTTAATGGCAGGTGCCACTTAGGAAACAAAAAAGGGATAAAATGGGGTTTGCTAGCGAGCTGGGATTGTACCAATGGAAAAGAATGCCTTTCGGCCTTTGCAGAGCGACAGCTACATTTCAGCAAGTAATGGCACATGCACTAACAAGTGTGACGACGAAGTATGGCAACTTAGTGTTTTCTTACGATGACGACGTCATGATTGCAGCACCTACCCTGGAGGATCACACCCTGGATTGTAAACCCTCGAAATTCGAGATTCTAAAGGACTCGACAAAATACCTGGGGAGGATGGTCAGGTATCCAAATATCTAAATATCCTCAGACACATCGGCGATGGCGATCTTTGGCATACTCCATCAAGAACAGGAGTGGAACAGGAAGACCGTCTTGGGACCAATAGCCTTTCGAAGCAAAGATAAATATGGCATCCGACCAGACCCAGATGCGGTAGAAGCAGTGCTGACTTGGAAGTAGCTAAAAACTGAGCATCAATTGATGAGTTTTTTTTGGTTTCGCCAACTGCTACAAAGAGTTCTTTAAGGGTTATGCGGACAAAGTAAACCCAAAGCAACAGCTCATGAGGCATAAAGCCAAAAAGTTCACTTGGAGTAGCGCAGCAGAAGAATCATTTCAAAGAATAAAGAAGAATTGTATGAAGCACCTGTGATGGGCATGCCTACAGAGAAGGGAATGTACGTATTGGACACAGACACATCGGTGATCGCCATCTCTGGCATACTCCATCAAGAATAGGAGTGGAACAGAAAGACCTTCTTGAGACCAATAGCTTATGGAAGCAAAGTCTTGGGCGGCACGGAAATGAAGTACGGGGCACCCAAAGCGGAGATGTTCGCGGTAGTCACCTCTGTTCAAAAGTACAGAACCTACCTGGGCAGCGAGGCTTTCAAACTACTGGTTAACATCAGGGCACTCAGTTGACTGAAGACGTACTCAATCGATCAAAGCTACTTCGAGAGATGAAGAGTACGGCTGGATGGTTACAAAAAGATAATTGAACATAGGACGAGATACAAACACCAAAATGCCGAAAGCTTGAGTAAGAAAACGGAATTCTACGAGATGCAGGAGCAGAGGAAGGCTGATGGGCCTGAGACTATAGATGTTTTCTCATTCATGGACAAAGAAGCGTACAATAGCCTACCGCTCACGAGATGGCTCGAAAAGTCGGGCGAATCGATATAATACCGACCCGAATTACACACTAAGCATCGGGAAACGGAGATTCTGAAAAAAACTGGGATGCCGATAAAAATGATGCTCAAGTCAAAGATAGTCTGAGAGACGCTGAAGGCGAAAGGTTACGACCTGGACGAAGTGGAAACAGGAAGAGTGACGAGAGAGCAGGATTTGATGAGGTTGCTTTAGAAGCTGGTCGATTACAAACCCGCGGTCTCGATCAGAAGAAATGCAACAGAAATCACCATGATGAGAGGAAAGAGGTCTCACGTTATGAAAACTCAATGAAACCCGGGGAACCAGAGAAAAAAGAGGTGGTACGAACTTAAGTCGAAAAAATTCCGGAAAACTTACTCAGGCAAGTAGAGCTAAGAAGGAAGAAAGTGTCGTTTCAAGAAGAAATTGAAGATTTCAGACTAGATCGAGAGTCCGGGGAGTGGCCGGCACCATGTAGGGATAGTGAGGAGGAAAATTTGTCCGGAGAGTCAGAAAAATGGGACGAAGGTTCAGTGGAAATTGATGGTGGGAAAGACAGTCTCTACATGATATTAGCTGACGAAAAAAGATGTTATCACGATTGGAAATTGCAAACTGATCCCTCGTCCTGGACATACAACTTGGAGCATCATGACGTGAACAGAGGGCAAGAGCTAGAGATGACAGTGGTTTCAAGAAAATCTTTCAGAGAAATATCATGCAGCTCAAACATCAGGACGAATCTGGAGTCGGAGATTGACAGGGCGGTCTTGTGAGGGATAGTTTCCGGCAAGCTCAAGGACTATATCCACAATCCGGGAGAACTGAACGGACAAATAATGACACTAAAGGAGCACGTCAAGGTGAGGTAAAGGCTATCGCACCTGATACGAGCACAGAAAAACGACAAATTGACAAGCAATCTCTCCAAACGGATCCCAACGGGAGTGAAGGAAAAAGGAGATCTGAAGGAGGACAGCTACAAGATCTTGAGCCAGTTTTCTTTTTACAAAGAACGCCAGGACTTACTCAACCACTTTGAGCTAATTTTGTTTTACTTTAAACTTCTTCTATAGCCAAAATTAATTAATTCTAAAATTGCTTCAGGATTATTAATTACCTAATTTTAGAGTCGCATCACAATGTGAACACTTAATTTAATTTCTTTAGTGCATTTTAACATGATTATATTGAGATAGGGCGAGTTCCAGGTTGAACCATCTGAACTGTCTTATAAAAAGTAACGACATGCTTAAACTTCCAACCCTGTTTTTAATGACACTCGCAATTAAAAAGTATTTAAAGATCTGAGCATAGGAACGTTCTTCTTTTTAGAGTGGGAAGTTTTAGTGTCCCTGACTTTTGAGCCTATAGTTAAAGGGCCTATTTTTCTAAGCCACATATATGACTTAAGTAGGCGACTATTACATAGTGTTTTTATGGCGCTCCTTGGTTTTTTCACGACATCAAGTCTACGGCATCGAACCCACTTGATACAGCTCCGGGCTACATCCCCATTCTTGAGTACCGGTGGTACAGTTCAACGGGAACGTGACCACCTTTTGGTAGTACCGTAAAAAATTTTAAGTATACTTGATAGAATTTCCCAGCGCGCTTTCCAAAACGAGGCCTAGCTAACCGAGTAAGGGGGGCCACTAGAGGAACAAAAAACGGCTAAAATCCGGAAAACTAAACAAAAACGAAAAAGATTAGAAAAAGGAACAAAAAACCGTTACAAAATTCAAAAAAGACTGTGGTTTTGATTTTCAGATTGGGTGGATCAAAACTTTATATTAATTAAAATAGTAAACCAATGCTGTTTTCAAAGAAGCTCGATTGTTTTGATCAAAACAGTAAAAAAATTAAGCAGGTACCCGAGTTCGGGGCGTTGAACTGCGTTTCAGATAGCCTTGCAACCTTGGAGGACCACTGGGAGATTTAACTGGAACAGGTGACCAGGCAAACGGCGAAGTGGTTCTCAGGACTAGGATCTGAGAAACAGGAGAAATGCGACTGGGAAGAGACTGCCGGCAGTGTGACCAAAATAGTGCAGCAGTGAGAAGGGGTCACCAAGGTGCGCTGTTCAACCAAATGGGTATCGTTAAAGTCCACTTTACACTTTAGGAGAGAAGTATAAAAGTGAATAAGCTGACACCCAGTTTTGAGGAAATGTTTTTACTTGAGAAGAGCTTGGAAACAGGTTCTACGGACTTTCTCTTGAGAGGCTTAGTTCCCATCGCGCTTAGGGTTTTTTCGGCTGAAGTAGTGGGCTAGATAGGGGGGATTAAAAAGGGCTGATTAAACTAGAGGTTGGAAATTATAAATAAGGGGCTTCCTTAGAAAAACTAAACAATCGATATCGTCAATTTAGTAACAAAAAATTTACTAGAGTCTGGAACGGTCTTGTTAAAGACTAAGAACAACAGTTGGAACGCGCAGGTACCCAATAGTTAACTCGAAATAAGTAAGGCAACAATTTTGAATAATGAAGAACAATGGAGGTTTTCAAATAGTTTGGTTACGTTTTTAAAGTAATACCTGTACATAGCCAGAGTTGTAAATACAAAAATGTAAACAAACATTATGAAGAGATTAAGAACGTTATGAGTCATTTGCGGAAAGGAAAAGGCTAGGACTAAAGCAAAACAAACTGTCAACACAACGGAAACAGACACCCACCAACCCGAGAATAATGAGAAAAAATATTTCAGTTAACATGGTCAACACCAGAAGCAGCAAGGAGCGGAAGATCGAAGAAAGAATGACCAATCAAAAGAATGTGCCCGTCACGGAAACTGATCTTGAGACGCCTGAGCAGAGCTTAGATGAGTTGAAAAGAAAAACGACGGATTCACTAGAAGAACAGTAAACAAAGACAATGTGTTCTCACTGTTAGGCGATGGAGACGAAATCATTAACAACACACCGAAAGAAAAAAAAGAATATTCACAAACAAAGAGGACAACGTTCATGAAGATAATTGCGGCGATGGTCGTAATGAAACCGAAAGAGAAGGAGGAGGTGCCCACAGCGGCCGAAAAAAGTAAAACCTTTGGCGCGGTTTCCACGGTAACTACAGAAGTAGACCGGGGGAAGGAGCAACCCTCACAAGAAGCAGCGGGTCACCAAAATGAGCAAACGGCAAAATTAAAAAAACCACTGAAACAGGGTACTTGATGTCTTGGTTGGAACAAATAAACAAAATGGTTAAACGCAACGACAAGGGCCTCCAGGAGTTGAAGTACGAACTTCGACCCATCAAAAATGAGAATCTGGACAACTACTTCAACTTAGCGAGAGCAACTGAAGAAAAGCTACAACAGATGGCGAGCAGGATGGAGACAACGGATGAGGAACGAGAGAAACAAAAACGATATAGGGGAAATGAAGAAGCGGTCTGAGACCGTGAACAATAAAGTATGGAATCTAGAGATGAGAATGGACACAATGGGCAGGGACCAAGCAGAAAGTTCTTCTGCCAAACAATTCCAATCAGATGCACTCTTGAGAAACTCTATCGCTCAAGAGAAAGCTGCACCAGCTAAAACAGAATAGCAACCTGGAACAAGGGTAGATTTTCTAAAACCTCAACGCAAGAAATAGGAATTTACACCGCTACCTCAGATCAACAATAACCTAGGACTCAACAGGGGTACCAAGGGATTCGGGCGCACACACGAGTGTATCATTTGAAGCCATGGCCTGGGCAAACACTTGGGAAAAGATCAACAGAACATTTGAAGCTTTCACCACAAGAAACAGTGAGTCGGCTGATAGAGGATGAGGCAAATCCAGAAAGACCTTTTAGAAACCGAAGGAACTCAAAGATGACTCCGATAATTGCCGAGATACCTGGGTTCAGGTACTGATACTTCATCTTGAGCTGGACAACCTGAATGTTGAAAGACAGGCGTGCACAGCAATATTAAGTAATCTGGAGGGCACGGCACTTAAGTGCGTGGTAGCAAAGAAGGAAAAAGAACGTGACACTGCGGACAAGTTTTTTGCAAGACTGCTGAATCGCGTCGGATCCGCAATGAAGGAACATCAAGCCATGATGAAATTTAAGAAATAGAGACAGAGAGACGAGGAATCAATTGATCAGTTTCTGGATGATATTGAGAGCTTGAGAAGAAGAAGCGATCCAGAGGATTCGGCTAACAGAAGAAACATTAGCAACGCTTCAAATTATTTGATGGACTACAAACTGACGACTTGAGAACAATGTTGGCAACAAACTACACTCTATCGAAAGATGAGGCACCAACCCCGGAACAGACGAGACAGAAGTCTAGAGAGTTCTGTTGATGAAACCGAAGAAATATTCATTTTCAGACAGTAGGAACCTGCAAGGGAGAAAGCCAACAACACAAGCCAAGAGATGATATGGACAGCTTTGGTAGCGTCTTTTTCTTCAAAAACGTATAGTGGCGAAATGTTTTAGTGCAGATGTACTAACAAAGAAAATTTCCTTCGTGGTCAAGGAATATAGAGCGGTTGCTTGATTGATAAAAAATATAGTGCATAAGGTATTTTGTGTACTGCTAACGCAAGGGATTGTAGTATTTGTGTTCTTTCTAGTTCACATAACTGATGGAGTGTTTCTAATTCGAAAAGTGATATTCCTTGAAAAATTTTACTTATTGTGTTCTAATTTTTTCGAGGTCAATAGCTTAGGGGATTGCGCCAAAGTATGTGTTAATCATTAGTGAAATACTTTTAGTCTCGTAATTCCATTGTTTTCTGGACGAACTTTCCTCCAACATTTCCGTTGTTTTTATAAAATGTTACCGGGTTGTAAGATTTTTCATCTCCTCTGTTTCTATTAAGGTCTTGCATGTCGAGACTTAATTTGACTATTTCATGTCGAAACCTTTTTCATATTCGACAAGAATTTCTGAATATTGTGTTTCGAAAATTGGTTTGGGTATTTGCAAGCTACTTCAGTTTCAGGGTAGATTTGGAAATGTGTCATATTAATATCTTTACCATGTATGTTTTAAATTGATTTGTATTTGTCTTTGTTTGGTCAGGGTTCATCTCATCAAAGATTATGGGTACTTTAATGCTTTTTCTGTGAAATGTTGAGTGTCAAACTTCTGTGGCATTTTTGTGAACTTCTGTGAATTTCTGTGAACTTTTGTGTCGATTTTGAGTGAGTTTAATGGCTTGAAATGTGGTGCATGTGTCTTGAGGGAACTAAACTATGGTTTCCTGTGTTCGTAGAGTAGGATAGCAAACTCGTTGATCGCTTTGACAAGGTAAGCGGATTCCTGGATACATTATAGTATTGTCTTTTAAATTTTGTGTTCAATGTACTTTTTAGATGAATTTTAAAATCGAAAAACACTTCTTCTTGATAGCTTCATTTTTTTGTGTTTGATTTACAGTTTGACTGGTTATTTATTCAAACATTGATTTTTATTATTTAAATCATTGGTTCAACGTCAAATTAAAACGAACTGTATCGTCTAGCTCTATGTGCCCTTGGTTGTGTGACAGATGATAGAAAATTAAAGAAAAAAAGTGCAACTGACTTGTCTAGAGTGATACATGAGTGGGAAGTTGGACAGCCGAAGCTGCCCAGTAGTCATGGAAACAAATTTTCTAGTCGAGCTGAAATTGCTTACTTAAAACTTTTTCTAGAGTCAAACTTAATTACAGCCGAAGATGCCCAGTAGTCTTGAGAAAAAAACCTCAAGCTAATTTTGTTTTACTTAAAACTTCTTCTAGAGCCAAACTTAATTAATTCTAAAGTTGCTTCAGGATTATTAATTACCTAATTTTAGAGTCGCGTCACAATGTGAGTCCTTAATTTAATTTCTTTAGTGCATTTTAACATGATTATATTGAGATAGGGAGAGTTCTAGGTTGAACCATCTGAACCGTCTTATAAAAAGTAACGACATGCTTAAACTTCTAACCTTGTTTTTAATGACACTCGCAATTAAAAAGTATTTAAAGATCTGAGCATAGGGGCGTTCTTATTTTTAGAGTGGGAAGTTTTTTTGTCCCTGACTCTTGACCCTATGGTTAAAGGGCCTATTTTTCTAAGCCACATATGTGACTTAAGTAGGCGACTGTTACATAGTGTTTTTATGGCGCTCCTTGGTTTTTTCACGACATCAAGACTACGGCATTGAACCCACTTGACACAGCTCCGGGCTACATCCCCATTCTTGAGTACCGGTGGTACAGTTCAACGGGAACGTGACCATCTTTTGGTAGTAGAGTAAAAACATTTTAACTATACTTGATAGAATTTCCCAGCGCGCTTTCCGACACGAGGCCCAGCTAACCGAGTAAGGGGGGCCACTAGAGGAACAAGAAACGGCTAAAATATGGAGAACTAAACAAAAAACGAAAAAGATTAGAAAAAGGAAAAAAACCGTTCCAAAATTCAAAAGAGATTGTGGTTTTGATTTTCAGATTGGGTGGATCAAAACTTTATTTTAATTAAAATAGTAAACCAATGCTGTTTTCAAAGAAGACCGATTGTTTTGATCAAAACAGCAAAAATTAAGCAGGTACCCGAGTTCGGGGCGTTGAACTGGGTTTCAGATAGCCTTGCAACCTTGGAGGACCACTGGGAGATTTAACTGGAACAGGTGACCAGGCAAACGGCGAAGTGGTTCTCAGGACTAGGATCTGAGAAACAGGAGAAACGCGACTGGGAAGAGACTGCCAGCAGTGTGACCAAATTAGTGCAGCAGTGAGAAGGGGTCACCAAGGTGCGCTGTTCAACCAAATGGGTATCGTTAAAGTCCACTCTACACTTCAGGGGAGAAGTATAAAAGTGAATAAGCGGACACCCAGTTTTGAGGAAATGTTTTTACTTGAGAAGAGCTTGGAAACAGGTTCTACGGACTTTCTCTTGAGAGGCTTAGTTCACACCGCGCTTAGGGTTTTTTTTCGGCTGAAGTAGTGGGCTAGATAGGAATGATCAAAAAATGGGCTGGTTAAGCTAGAGGTTGGCGTTTGGAAATTATAAATAAGGGGCTTCCTTAGAAAAACTAATTAATCGATATCGTCAATTTAGTTACAAAAAACGGTCTTGTTAAAGACTAAGAACAACATTTGGAACGCGCAGGTACCCGATAGTTAACTCGAAATAAGTAAGGTAACAATATTGAATAATTAAGAACAATGGAGGTTTTTATATAGTTTGGCTACGTTTTTAAAGTAATACCTGTACATAGCCAGAATTGTAAATAAAAAAATGTAAACAAACATTATGAAGAGAACAAGAACGTTATGAGTCGTTTGCGGAAAGGAAAAGGGTAGGACTAAAGCGAAACAAACTGTCAACACAACGGAAACAGACACCCACCAACCCGAGAATAATGAGAAAAAATATTTCAGTTAACATGTTCAACACCAGAAGCAGCATGGAGCGGAAGATCGAAGAAAGAACGACCAATCAAAAGAATGTGCCCGTCACGGAAATTGATCATGAGACGCCTCAGCAGAGCTTAGATGAGTTGAAAATAAAAACGACGGATTCACTAGAAGAACAGGAAACAAAGACAATTGTGTTCTCACCGATTGGCGATGGAGACGAAATCATTAACAACACACCGAAAGAAAACAAAAGACTATTCACAAACAAAGAGGACAACGTTCATGAAGATAATTGCGGCGATGGTCGTAATGAAACCGAAAGAGAAGGAGGAGGTGCCCACAGCGGCCGAAAAAAGTAAAACCTTTGGCGCTGTTTCCACGGTAACTACAGAAGTAGATCAGGGGAAGGAGCAACCCTCACAAGAAGCAGCGGGTCACCAAAATGAGCAAGCGGCAAAATTGAAAAAACCACTGAAACAGGGTACTTGATGTCTTGGTTGGAACAAATAAACAAAATGGTTAAACGCAACAACAAGGGCCTCCAGGAGTTGAAGTACGAACTTCGACCCATCAAAAATGAGAATCTGGACAACTACTTCAACTTAGCGAGAGCAACTGAAGAAAAGCTACAACAGATGGCGAGCAGGATGGAGACAACGGATGAGGAACGAGAGAAACATATCAAAAACAATATAGGGGAAATGAAGAAGCGGTCTGAGACCGTGAACAATAAAGTATGGAATCTAGAGATGAGAATGTACACAATGGGCAGGGACCAAGCAGAAAGTTCTTCTGCCAAACAATTCCAATCAGATGCACTCTTGAGAAAATCTATCGCTCAAGAGAAAGCTGCACCAGCTAAAACAGAATAGCAACCTGGAACAAGGTAAGATTTTCTAAAACCTCAACGCAAGAAATAGGAATTTACACCACTACCTCAGATCAACTATAACCTAGGACTCAACAGGGGTACCAAGGGATTCGGGCTCACACACGAGTGTAACATTTGAAGCCATGACCTGGGCAAACACTTAGGAAATGATGAACAGAACATTTGAAGCTTTCGCCACAAGAAACAGTGAGTCGGCTGATAGAGGACTAGGAGAATCTAGTAAGACCTTTAATAAACCGAAGGAACTCAAAGACGACTCCGATAATTGCAGAGATACCTGGGTTCAGGTACTGATACCACATCTTGAGCTGGACAACCTGAATGATGAAAGACAGGCGTGTACAGCAATTTTAAGCAATCTGGAGGGCACGGCACTTAAGTGCGTGGTAGCAAAGAAGGAAAAAGAACGTGACACTGCGGACAAGATTTTTGCAAGACTGCTGAATCGCGTCAGATCCGGAATGAAGGAACATCAAGCCATGATGAAATTTAAGAAACGGAGACAGAGAGACGAGGAATCAATTGATCAGTTTCTGGATGATAATGAGAGCTTGAGAAGAAGAAGCGATCCAGAGGATTCGGCTAACAGGAGAAACTTTAGCAAGGCTTCAAATTATTTGATGGGCTACAAACTGAAGACTTGAGAACAGTGTTGGCAACAAACTACACTCTATCGAAAGTTGAGGCACCAACCCCGGAAGGGACGAGACAGAAATCTAGAGAGTTATGTTGATGAAACCGAAGAAATATTCATTTTCAGACAGTGGGAATCTGCAAGGGGGAAAGCCAACAACACAAGCCAAGAGATGATATGGACAATGAAGGTCATATGCGAATTGTGGCTCGGCAGATCACCGTGTAGCGGAAAGCAACACTTGCAAACATGGCATGAAATGCTTGAGATATACGCCTGATGAAGAGGGCATGGGTCAGATGGAAAAGCATGAGTTTTACTTTGGCTTGATTATTAGTTTAGGCGCTAGGTGCTTTTTCTGCAACCAGGAAGGCAACTTCAGGATAGACTGTCCCCTGTTTTGAGAATCAGTGAAAAATCCGAACCACCCAAAACACAAAAAAGCACTTGCTGTGGTGCGAAACACCAGGAAAAGACAAATTCAGAGTTACTTGCAAAACAAAGATGCGACGAGTGATGAATCAGCGGCAAAAAGAGTAAAGGCCGTGACTGAAGACAAAGACATGCCGGAGGGGCCGAGTCAAGAAATTCACCGGGAATAAACTACGAGAAAGCAGCAGCAGAGGCTATCAACAAAATGAAAACAAGACTTGGTGACAAAAGATATCAAAAACTGAAGCAGTAAATAGAAAGACAACAGAGCAAGGAGACACCCTCAATGGCAAGACCAGAACCAAAGATGGGTGACAATTTGACAGTCAGGAACAACTGAAAAACCTTGAAAATGGTTACTGCGAAACCATTCGGAATCACGAAGATTGGGGATTATCACGGTTGGTGGCCATGAGGTAACGAGGAATCTGAGTGAGCCCAGCGACCAAGCACTGATGGACATAAAAGTATATGCTGAAAATTTGTGCAGTATCAGCCCACAAACCCCTTCGAGAACACTCAGGGCATTACTCACGAGAGGTGGTGGAAATTAGAATAGGATAGAGAGCAGTTACACGGAAATCTGAGGTCGTGTTGAACATAGATGGAGTCAAAATCTAAACAAGACAGTGATAAAGTGTGACGAGGATCTTTCCGGTCACATCTACATAGGTCGAGAAGAACTCAAGGTGATATGGTTGGGGCATTGTGTCATGCTAGAAGAAGATGCCATGCATCTGGAAACAGAAGCAGACGTATCCACGCATGTGCTAGACATAAGCGGAAAAAAACCCCAATTACGAGAACTGTTGGAAAATGATAGACCTGATAGGTTCAAGGATACGGCTGTCAGCGGCAAACAAAGGAGCGCTGAGGGTTCTAAGGAGGACTTCAAAAAAGCTCTGAATCTGGGGGAACGCAACCAGAAAGACCCACATTAGAAGAACTGGAAATGGATGAACCAACCGGTATTGCCAGAAATTGAGCAGTTAAGGGGGAAAGGAACAGACGAACAGCTCGAAGCCATCAAGGACTAAATAGAAACCAGGAAATTTTTTCTAGACATGAAGCGGACATCGGGTGCTGTAATTTTGTTGAACATGAAATAGAAGTAGAAGAGTCGGCGGTACTGCATAGGTAGGGGGCGAGGCAATGACACCAAAGAAGTCGCATGCAAGGAGATAGAAACTTTACTAAAGTATGATATGATCAAAACAACCAAATCACCGTGGGTGTGTCGAGTAGTGATGACCAAAAAGAAAGGAGACCAACTCAGATTTTCTTGACTTTCGATGTCGAAACACGGTTACGGTGAAGGATGCCTATCCCATACCTAGAATAGATGAGAGTCTTTCAAAGATGGGGGATGCAAAGTTTTTCACAATTCTTGATGTGCAGTCAGCTTAATGGCAGGTGCCACTTCGGAAACAAAAAAGGGATAAAACGGGGTTTGCTAGCGAGCTGGGATTGCACCATTGGAAAAGAATGCCCTTCGGCCTTTGCAGCGCGACAGCTACATTTCAGCAAGTAATGGCACATGCACTAACAAGTGTGACGAAGAAGTATGGCAACTTAGTGTTTTCTTACGATGACGACGTCATGATTGCAGCACCTACCCTGGACGATCACACCCTGGATTGTAAACCCTCGAAATTCGAGATTCTAAAGGACTCGACAAAATACCTGGGGAGGATGGTCAGGTATCTAAATATGTAAATATCCTCAGACACATCGGCGATGGCGATCTTTGGCATACTCCATCAAGAACAGGAGTGGAACAGGAAGACCGTCTTGGGACCAATAGCCTTTGGAAGCAAAGATAAATATGGCATCCGACCAGACCCAGATGCGGTAGAAGCAGTGCTGACTTGGAAGTAGCCAAAAACTGAGTATCAGTTGATGAGTTTTTTTTGGTTTCGCCAACTGCTACAAAGAGTTCTTTAAGGATTATGCGGACAAAGTAAACCCAAAGCAACAGCTCATGAGGCATAAAGGCAAAAAGTTCACTTGGAATAGCGCAGCAGAAGAATCATTTCAAAGAATAAAGAAGAATTGTATGAAGCACCTGTGATGGGCATGCCTACAGAGAAGGGAATGTACGTATTGGACACAGACACATCGGTGATCGCCATCTCTGGCATACCTCATCAAGAATAGGAGTGGAATAGAAAGACCTTCTTGAGACCAATAGCTTATGGAAGCAAAGTCTTGGGCGGCACGGAAATGAAGTACGGGGCATCCAAAGCAGAGATGTTCGCGGTAGTCTTCTTTGTTCAAAAGTACAGAACCTACCTGGGCAGCGAGGTTTTCAAACTACTGGTTGACATCAGGGCACTCAGTTGACTGAAGACGTACTCAATCGATCAAAGCTATATCGAGAGATGAAGAGAACGGCTGGATGGTTACAAAGTGATAATTGAACATAGGACGAGATACAAACACCAAAATGCCGAAAGCTTGAGTAAGAAAACGGAATTCTACGAGATGCAGGAGCAGAGGAAGGCTGATGGGCCTGAGACTATAGATGTTTTCTCATTCATGGACAAAGAAGCGTACAATAGCCTACCGCTCACGAGATGGCTCAAAAAGTCGGGCGAATCGATATAATACCAACCCGAATTACACACTAAGCATCGGGAAACGGAGATTCTGAAAAAAACTGGGATGCCGATAAAAATCATGCTCAATTCAAAGATAGTCTGAGAGGCTCTGAAGGCGAAAGGTTACAACCTGGACGAAGTGGAAACAGGAAGAGTCACGAGAGAGCAGGATTTGATGAGGTTGCTTGAGAAGCTGGTCGATTACAAACCCGCGGTCTCGATCAGAAGAAATGCAACAGAAATCAGCATGATGAGAGGAAAGAGGTCTCACGTTATGAAAACTCAATGAAACCCGGGGAACCAGAGAAAAAAGAGGTGGTACGAACTTAAGTAGAAAAAATCCCGAAAACTTACTCAGGCGAATAGAGCTAAGAAGGAAAAAAGTGTCGTTTCAAGAAGAAATTGAAGATTTCAGACTAGATCAAGAATCCGGGGAGTGGCCGGCACCATGCAGGGATAGTGAGGAGGAAAGTTTGTCCGGAGAGTCAAAAAAATGGGACGAAGGTTCAGTGGAAATTGATGGTGGGCAAGACAGTCTCTACATGATATTAGCTGACGAAAAAAGATGTTATCACGATTGGAAATTGCAAACTGATCCCTCGTCCTGGACATACAACTTGGAGCATCATGACGTGAACAGAGGGCAAGACCTAGAGATGGCAGTGGTTTCAAGAAAAGCTTTCAGAGAACTATCATGCAGCTCAAACATCAGGACGAATCTGTAGTCGGAGATTGACAGGGAGGTCTTGTGGGGGATAGTTTCCGGCAAGCTCAAGGACTATATCCACAATCCGACAGAACCGAACGGAAAAATAAGGACACTAAAGGAGCACGTCAAGGTGAGGTAAAGGCTATCGCACCTGATACGAGCACAGAAAAACGACAAATTGACAAGCAATCTCTCCAAATGGATCCCAACGGGAGTGAAGGAAAAAGGAGATTTGAAGGAGGACAGCTACAAGATCTTGAGCCAGTTTCCTTTTTACAAGGAACGCCAGGTCTTACTCAACCACACAATTGACAGTGTGGTGGCATGCAGGAGAAGAGACCAAGAAAAAAACTGCACAAGCATGATTTCATCAGATTACCGCAGCTTTATCAAACGGAGGTGTTGTTCAGAACGCCCGATCAGATGGGACATCAAGGAACAGACAAGGTGCAACAACGAATATTGCACCGATTCGGCTGGCCAGGGATAAGGAAAGCTTGTGAAAGATGGATGAACGCATGTTTGTCGTGTCTTCAAAAGAAAAACCTAAGAAAGATGAAGTTCCCTCTCAAATCAGTGAAAAGCTCAGAATTCAAGCAGGCTGTGCAGAAAGACCACCAAAAGATCTGCATGACAGATTCTGGATATAACCAGATACTAGTAACGATAGGTCACTTCACGAAACTGGAAGAAGCAGTACTACGACGGCCTCTGCGGAAGAAACTTGCGACCACTTGATCACGCGTAGGATATCGCTGTAAGGCTCTCCGATGAGCTTCCATTAAGACAGCGGGAGTGCTTTCGTTGGAGATCCGACATTTGAACTCATCAAAAGATCCCAGATTGCACAAGCACAGACGACGACCGACCATCCACAGCCGAATGGACTAGTAGAAAGGCAAAACAGAACGCTGGCGAGTATACTCAAGGCATATTGCTCGAGGTATATGACGGACATGGACAAATAATTGCCCCAGGTGGTGGGAGTGTACAATAGCACGCAACACTCAACAACGGGGATCAGTCCTTTAATGATGCTAACAGGCAGGGAGAGAGCAATGCCCCTGACGTTCATCTAGCCAGAACATGAAGGGCACTATGACAATCTGAAACCTCACGCCCCGTCACCGGAAGACTGGTATGTGCCGCAAAACTTTGAACGACTCGAGTATTCACTGATGGAGCCGGCGTGCGAGGTAAATGAGAAAGGCACCAGGTAGAAAAGTGATTACAACGAGAACATGAGTATGGACGACAATGAAAAAAGCAGAGGTGGGGGTCGGACGATGGATCTTTCGGAGAAGAGGACTGGAATGAGCCACAGCAGAATGAGGTGCCAAAATGGACAGAACCGGATCTGCCCATGATGACGGAAACAAGAAGGGGTGGCCGCAAAAAGAGAAATATGAGGTACAACAGATATTGCGATGACTTCCAGCTTGACAAAACACAGCCAGAAGAGACAGGTGCAGATATGGTGAACATGAGTGACCTAGTGGCAGATGAAGAGTGGCAGATCATCAACGACAGTGAGCACTCGTGGCACGATGATCACACCGTGCCAGAGAAAGAAGTGGATCTAGAACAAAGCGAGGTAGAAAGACGGCAGAATACAAATTTCAGAGTTCTAGGGTAGATGCATGGTCTGCAGCTAGACGAAAAAGAAACGCAAAGCATCCAACAAGTCGACATATCAGAGGGGAAGCATGTAAAATGAAAATACTCGTTGTTCGGTTGGACGGCGACAGACCGACCGTTAGACATACCACCTATTTACGTGGGCCCGGCAGCATCGACAGGGACCTTGATAAAAAAAATTGTCTGGAGAGTGGGGGTAGGACTTTAGAAAAACTCAGGAAAATGAGAGAGGCTAACGGACTGGAGCTGGATCAAGAAGAAGTTGAGCCTACCATTGGAAGAAAATTAAAAACTAAGTTCGAAATACCAAATGAGTATTCGGAAAACATCCTAATCACGGACAGTGACTTCATCTTGTCAGATAGGTCCAGTGCAGCCTGGATAACAGCGGATATGAGTTTCCAAACCAAATTGGACGCCGATTTTTTGGAGAGATTACCAAAATATGGAATTTCTGTTCAGACAGTCCACGATTGGGAGGCCTGGCGGCACTTCCTCCTTCAGTTACACAGATTCCTGGCAAGTACCTATGCTTTTTGGTGATAAGAGTCAATGAGAGAAACGTGATAGATCTTGAGCACGTGATGCCGGCTTCGACACATTGAGGGATTTCCTAGTGAATAGAGGGATAAAAATAGGTTTCAATGCCAGTCCACAATCCAAATAGGGGCAGATTGAACACTGGGGAACTATACGCCATCCTGCAGATGGTCTTGGCAGAATCAGAGTTAATAGTGTATCTACAAAGAAGTACTACTTGAGTATCCCATGAGTTTTGAAAAAAAGCTTGGAAATTGTCTCTCACATGATATACAATTGATTGATTTTGTGTTGCCTTTAGGTGCTTCTTGCCCGTATTTCTTGCTACTTTTAAATACAATAGTTTCATTCTGGACAAAAATTTTCTCTAACGGAACTTTTGCGATGTCGAGCCGCATTGGCTCTCCTGTACTTTCTACCACAGTTCTCACATTTCACTCTCTCATTCGTGTTGAGTTCCGATGTCTGAAAAAATTGGAAGGTTTAACATGTACCAAAAATAAAGAAAAGTACGTGGTACCTACAAAATTGGGAAATTTTAAATGTCACAAAAAATTTAATAGTTTAGTTATACTATTTTGAATTGTTGCACTGAACAACTTATACAGTTATTATAAGTTCTTTTTAAGTTTTTATAATTTATAAAATATTTCTACACTGAACAAAGCGATTGCATTTAACCTAAAAGAAAAAATAGCATCAAACAGGTTTTATTAGCAGTTGCTTATGGAAAAAGAAACATTCAGGGTTGAGTTTTGTTTAAGCAACACTGTTTTTTTCGAGATCAAACAATCAGAGTTCTCCATTTTCTAGAAGTGATTCGATTGTTATTTCTTGAAAACTTTAAAAATTCGAAAACATCTGTATCAGAAAACATTTGAATTTTGTCGAGTTACTTTACAGTCGAAAAGAAAAAAATGCCAACAGTATTTTTAATTGAGGAAATAGATTTTGACTTTTTTCACATTTTTTCGACGTCTCTATCGTAAAAATAGAATTATCCGACTTAGCAAAAGTCTCTTTTTTGGAAATTTACTCAATCAAGCAGTTTACTTTTGAACCACGTATTGAGTATCAAGAGTTTAGTCTTACGGTTGAATTACAGCTGACAAGTAAAAAAGTTTGTTTATTCTCGAAAACTTGAAATTGATCAGAAACACATACGACAAAACATCAAAGGTTCTTTTTATCCTCTAATAATTCCCAAATTTGTTAAAACTCCCGAGCAAAGTCTTTTCTTCCTCCATTTAAAAAAAATGAGTCCAAAATCATGCATGATCAGGTTTGGAATAAGATTTTCAGAGATTGGCTTTGAAAAATTCATCAACTATGGGCAATCTTCTCAAATTTCAGCCAAAATAAAAAAAAGGACTATCAACTCAAAAATTAACAAAATACCTTTGATTAAATACAAAAAATTGATGAAAAAACTCGCAGAGATACTACTTGTTATAGTTTTTTTTCCTTTGTTACTTATATGGGCAATATTTCTTATTTTACCAGTCAGCAACCTGTGCTCATTTTTTTGCAACTTGCTTTGTGTATTTTCTTTCTATTTGGAAGGCTTAGGTTTTCATGAGGTAAATTTTTCTCTTAATGGATGCAACTAGAAAAAAGTTGAACAATTTTTGTGTTTGGAAACGAAAATGTTGGAAAAAGTACTAAAACTCAAAAAAAGGAGCTGAAGTATGATTGATTACGACTACAGACCAAATAAACAAAAATCGATTCTGTTTGGTTAAACCCACACATTCGAGTTGTAAATATCACTCACTTTTAACTCAAAATCATTTTATTAACTACTATCCACTACTTCATTGCGCGGCTTTACACAAGTCTTTTTCAACTTAACAACCGTCAACTGCCTCTACTCTCAGCTCCAAATCAGTCATTATTCTTGTTTTTAATTGGTATCTTTTATTTAACTTAATGCTCAAAATGATTTTCTCAGTGCAAAACAGCAACACATTATATTCGGTAGAAGTTTTGCCTGATATATAACAAACTGGAGTGCGAGAAACAGTCTTCGCAGTTTTTTTCGCACGTATGGTCATCCCAATCCAAGTCTGACACATGCGAAGAGATAAAACGAACATCATATGATGCAGGTACCCATCTCAGAGAACCAACTTGGAACAATGGAAATGACGGAGGAACTGTCTGATCAATTGAGAATGAACTAGTCCGAGTTTCCTGACGCTCGATATGTGGCTCTACCAGTCAACGATTTCCTCTTTCCTTGGGACGAGGAGATGGGATCAGCCGAAAACCCCAGTCAATAGACGAAGATGAAGTTCCTTGAAACAATACCTCGGAACACCCCACAGCAACAACCACCAACTATGAAACGTAGACCAACACTGTGTTCTATTGAGAGACTCCAAAATTCTCGTTAGCTCTTTTGATTAATAAGATTTGTAAATAATTGTTGCTTGGCAATTATTTTTTCTTTTTATAGTTATTACTTTATTTTCATACTCTTATTAACTGTAAGAATGTCTGCGTAGTTCAAGTTAAAAAACACCAAGGGATTGAAAACAATTACATTGCAAATGAAATTAGCCATGCAACGTTTGGAGACGTTTTAAGAAGATTTTTGTACCCATGTTCGTGAAAACGCTAACAAAAGCCATAAGAGTACAAATACTCAAAAAAGAACAACGAAACACTTTTCGCATCTTGTCAAAAAAATTGAAGCACTTTTTGCATTTTAACAAAAAAAAATAAAAATATTTCGCATTTTGTAGAAAAAGATAAAATACTTTTATTATTTTATCAAAAAAGAATGAAACTCTTCTCGCATTACGTAGAAAAGTGGAAAAGTTTTAGAATCTTGTCAAATAAACCTTTACAAAAATTTTTGCACTGTTATTAGTTAATTTTTATGATTTTTTGCTCAAAACTTAAAAAAATGAAAAATTTTTGCTAATTTTCCCAAACTTTTTTTTGATGGTGAAGTAACCTTTCCAAGACTCTAGAAAAATTCAAATGGGATACGTTGGAACAAAAAATAAAACATCCCAAATTTTTGCCAAACCTCCCAAGAATCTTATGAACTCGTTAGAAGAAAATTCAACTTTTCGAAAACTTAAGCAATAATCAAATTTTAACAACCTTTCCAAAACTCAAGAAAAAAATCGTTGTGATACGTAAAAAAACTCAAGTTTTTTGTTAATTTTCTCAAGAGCTTAAAAAACAGACATTAAGATAACAATTTAACCTTTTCAAGGGTTTTGCCAAACTTCACAAGACTTCTAAGAAAACTTGATGGGATAGTAAACTAACCGCCAACAAGATTTTTGCTCATAGTCCCATGAATTATGAAGAACTCAGTGACATAGTAAACTAAACGCCAGAAGAAACAGGTGCAGATATGGTGAACATGAGTGACCTAGTGGCAGATCAAGAGTGGCAGATCATCAACGACAGTGAGCACTCGTGGCACGATGATCACACCGTGCCAGAGAAAGAAGTGGATCTAGAACAAAGCGAGGTAGAAAGACGGCAGAATACAAATTTCAGAGTTCTAGGGCAGATGCATGGTCTGCAGCTAGACGAAAAAGAAACGCAAAGCATCCAACAAGTCGACATATCAGCGGGGAAGCATGTAAAATGAAGGAACTCGTTGTTCGGTTGGACGGCGACAGACCGACCGTTAGACATACCACCTGTTTACGTGGGCCCAGCAGCATCGACAGGGAACTTGATAAAAAAAATTGTCTGGCGAGTGGGGGTAGGACTTTAAAGAAACTCAGGAAAATGAGAGAGGCTAACGGACTGGAGCTGGATCAAGAAGAAGTTGAGCCTACCATTGGAAGAAAATTAAAAACTAAGTTCGAAATACCAAATGAGTATTAGGAAAACATCCTAATCACGGACAGTGACTTCATCTTGTCAGATAGGACCAGTGCAGACTGGATAACAGCGGATATGAGTTTCCAAACCAAATTGGACGCCGATTTTAGGAGAGATTACCAAAATATGGAATTTCTGTTCAGACAGTCCACGATTGGGAGACCTGGCGGCACTTCCTCCTTCAGTTTCACAGATTCCTGGCAAGTATCTATGCTTTTTGGTGATAAGAGTCAATGAGAGAAACGTGATAGATCTTGAGCACGTGATGCCGGCCTCGACATGATTCAGGGACTTCCTAGTGAATAGAGGGATAAAATTAGGTTTCAATGCCAGTCCACAATCCAAATAGGGGCAGATTGAACACTGGGGAACTATACGCCATCCTGCAGATGGTCTTGGCAGAATCAGAGTTAATAGTACATCTACAAAGAAGTACTACTTGAGTATCCCATGAGTTTTGAAAAAAAGCTTGGAAATTGTCTCTCACACGATATACATTTGGTTGATTTTGTGTTGCCTTTAGGTGCTTCTTGCTCGTATTTTTTGCTACTTTTAAATACAATATTTTCATTCTGGACAAAAATTTTCTCTAACGGAACTTTGGCGATGTCGAGCCGCATTGGCTCTCCTGTACTTTCTAGCACAGTTCTCACATTTCACTCTCTCATTCGTGTTGAGTTCCAATATCTGAAAAAATTGGAAGGTTTAACATGTACCAAAAATAAAGAAAAGTACGTGGTACCTACAAAATTGGGAGATTTTAAATGTCACAAAGAATTTGATAGTTTAGTTATACTATTTTGAATTGTTGCACTGAACAATTTATACAGTTATTATAAATTCTTTATAAGTTTTTCTAATTTATAAGTTATTTCTACACTGAGCAAAGCAATTGCATTTAACCTAAAAGAAAAACAACATCAAACAGGTTTTATTTGCAGTTGCTTATGGAAACAGAAACATTCAGGGTTGAGTTTTGTATAAGCAACACTGTTTTTTCGAGATCAAACAATCAGAGTTCTCCATTTTCTAGAATTGATTCGATTGTTATTTCTTGAAAACTTTAAAAATTCGAAAACATCTGTATCAGAAAACATTTGAATTTTGTCGAGTTACTTTACAGTCGAAAAGAAAAAAGCCAACAGTATTTTTAATTGAGGAAATAAATTTTGACTTTTTTCACATTTTTTTGGACGTCTTTATCGTAAAAATAGAATTATCCGACTAAGCAAAGGTCTCTTTTGGGAAATTTTTTCAATCAAGCAGTTTACTTTTGAACCACGTATTGAGTATCAAGGGTTTAGTCTTACGGTTGAATTACAGCTGACAAGTAAAAAAGTTTGTTTATTCTCGAAAACTTGAAATTGATCAGAAACACATACGACAAAACATCAAAGGTTCTTTTTATCCTCTAATAATTCCCAAATTTGTTAAAACTCCCGAGCAAAGTCTTTTCTTCCTCCATTTAAAAAAAATGAGTTCAAAATCATGCATGATCAGGTTTGGAATAAGATTTTCAGAGATTGGCTTTGAAAAATTCATCAACTATGGGCAATCTTCTCAAATTTCAGCCAAAATAAAAAAAAAAGGACTATCAACTCAAAAATTAACAAATTACCTTTGATTATATACAAAAAATTGATGAAAAAACTCGCAGAGATACTACTTGTTATAGTTTTTTTTCCTTTGTTACTTATATGGGCAATATTTCTTATTTTACCAGTCAGCAACCTGTGCTCATTTTTTTTGCAACTTGCTTTGTGTGTTTTCTTTCTATTTGGAAGGCTTAGGTTCTCATGAGGTAAATTTTTCTCTTAATGGATACAACTAGAAAAAAGTTGAACAATTTTTGTGTTTGGAAACGAAAATGTTGGAAAAAGTACTAAAACTCAAAAAAAGGAGCTGAAATATGATTGATTACGACTACAGACCAAATAAACAAAAATCAATTCTGTTTGGTTAAACCCACACATTCGAGTTGTATATATCACTCACTTTTAACTCAAAATCATTTTATTAACTACTATCCACTACTACATTGCGCGGCTTTACACAAGTCTTTTTCAACTTAACAACCGTCAACTGCCTCTACTCTCAGCTCCAAATCAGTCATTATTCTTGTTTTTAATTGGTATCTTTTATTTAACTTAATGCTCAAATTGATTTTCTCAGTGCAAAACAGCAACACATTATATTCGGTAGAAGTTTTGCCTGATATATAACAAACTGGAGTGCGAGAAACAGTCTTCGCAGTTTTTTTCGCACGTATGGTCATCCCAATCCAAGTCTGACACATGCGAAGAGATAAAACGAACATCATATGATGCAGGTACCCATCTCAGAGAACCAACTTGGAACAATGGAAATGACGGAGGAACTGTCTGATCAATTGAGAATGAACTAGTCCGAGTTTCCTGACGCTCGATATGTGGCTCTACCAGTCAACGATTTCCTCTTTCCTTGGGACGAGGAGATGGGATCAGCCGAAAACCCCAGCCAATAGACGAAGATGAAGTTCCTTGAAACAATACCTCGGAACACCCCACAGCAACAACCACCAACTATGAAACGTAGACCAACACTGTGTTCTATTGAGAGACTCCAAAATTCTCGTTAGCTCTTTTGATTAATAAGATTTGTAAATAATTGTTGCTTGGCAATTATTTTTTCTTTTTATAGTTATTACTTTATTTTCATACTCTTATTAACTGTAAGAATGTCTGCGTAGTTCAAGTTAAAAAACACCAAGGGATTGAAAACAATTACATTGCAAATGAAATTAGCCATGCAACGTTTG
This sequence comes from Symsagittifera roscoffensis, assembly GCF_963678635.1. Classification (NCBI taxonomy): domain Eukaryota; kingdom Metazoa; phylum Xenacoelomorpha; order Acoela; family Convolutidae; genus Symsagittifera; species Symsagittifera roscoffensis. The sequence goes on along the minus strand of NC_087066.1, from coordinate 18,826,968 downwards.
GAGACGTTTTAAGAAGATTTTTATACCCATGTTCGTGAAAACGCTAACAAAAGCCATAAGAGTACAAATACTCAAAAAAGAACAATGAAACACTTTTCGCATCTTGTCAAAAAAATTGAAGCATTTTTTGCATTTTAACAAAAAAAAAATAAAAATATTTCGCATTTTGTAGAAAAAGATAAAACACTTTTATTATTTTATCAAAAAAGAATGAAACTCTTCTCGCATTACGTAGAAAAGTGGAAAAGTTTTAGAATCTTGTCAAATAAACCTTTACAAAAATTTTTGCACAGTTATTAGTTAATTTTTATGATTTTTTGCTCAAAACTTAAAAAAATGAAAAATTTTTGCCAATTTTCCCAAACTTTTTTTTGATGGTGAAGTAACCTTTCCAAGACTCTAGAAAAATTCAAATGGGATACGTTGGAACAAAAAATAAAACATCCCAAATTTTTGCCAAACCTCCCAAGAATCTTATGAACTCGTTAGAAGAAAATTCAACTTTTCCAAAACTTAAGCAATAATCAAATTTTAACAACCTTTCCAAAACTCAAGAAAAAAATCGTTGTGATACGTAAAAAAACTCAAGTTTTTTGTTAATTTTCTCAAGAGCTTAAAAAACAGACATTAAGATAACAATTTAACCTTTTCAAGGGTTTTGCCAAACTTCACAAGACTTCTAAGAAAACTTGATGGGATAGTAAACTAACCGCCAACAAGATTTTTGCTCATAGTCCCATGAATTATGAAGAACTCAGTGACATAGTAAACTAAACGCCAGAAGAAACAGGTGCAGATATGGTGAACATGAGTGACCTAGTGGCAGATCAAGAGTGGCAGATCATCAACGACAGTGAGCACTCGTGGCACGATGATCACACCGTGCCAGAGAAAGAAGTGGATCTAGAACAAAGCGAGGTAGAAAGACGGCAGAATACAAATTTCAGAGTTCTAGGGCAGATGCATGGTCTGCAGCTAGACGAAAAAGAAACGCAAAGCATCCAACAAGTCGACATATCAGCGGGGAAGCATGTAAAATGAAGGAACTCGTTGTTCGGTTGGACGGCGACAGACCGACCGTTAGACATACCACCTGTTTACGTGGGCCCAGCAGCATCGACAGGGAACTTGATTAAAAAAATTGTCTGGCGAGTGGGGGTAGGACTTTAAAGAAACTCAGCAAAATGAGAGAGGCTAACAGACTGGAGCTGGATCAAGAAGAAGTTGAGCCTACCATTGGAAGAAAATTAAAAACTAAGTTCGAAATACCAAATGAGTATTAGGAAAACATCCTAATCACGGACAGTGACTTCATCTTGTCAGATAGGACCAGTACAGCCTGGATAACAGCGGATATGAGTTTCCATACCAAATTGGACGCCAATTTTAGGAGAGATTACCAAAATATGGAATTTCTGTTCAGACAGTCCACGATTGGGAGGCCTGGCGGCACTTCCTCCTTCAGTTTCACAGATTCCTGGCAAGTATCTATGCTTTTTGGTGATAAGAGTCAATGAGAGAAACGTGATAGATCTTGAGCACGTGATGCCGGCCTCGACATGATTGAGGGACTTCCTAGTGAATAGAGGGATAAAATTAGGTTTCAATGCCAGTCCACAATCCAAATAGGGGCAGATTGAACACTGGGGAACTATACGCCATCCTGCAGATGGTCTTGGCAGAATCAGAGTTAATAGTACATCTACAAAGAAGTACTACTTGAGTATCCCATGAGTTTTGAAAAAAAGCTTGGAAATTGTCTCTCATACGATATACATTTGGTTGATTTTGTGTTGCCTTTAGGTGCTTCTTGCTCGTATTTTTTGCTACTTTTAAATACAATATTTTCATTCTGGACAAAAATTTTCTCTAACGGAACTTTGGCGATGTCGAGCCGCATTGGCTCTCCTGTACTTTCTAGCACAGTTCTCACATTTCACTCTCTCAATCGTGTTGAGTTCCAATGTCTGAAAAAATTGGAAGGTTTAACATGTACCAAAAATAAAGAAAAGTACGTGGTACCTACAAAATTGGGAGATTTTAAATGTCACAAAAAATTTGATAGTTTAGTTATACTATTTTGAATTGTTGCACTGAACAATTTATACAGTTATTATAAATTCTTTATAAGTTTTTCTAATTTATAAGTTATTTCTACACTGAGCAAAGCAATTGCATTTAACCTAAAAGAAAAACAACATCAAACAGGTTTTATTTGCAGTTGCTTATGGAAAAAGAAACATTCAGGGTTGAGTTTTGTCCAAGCAACACTGTTTTTTCGAGATCAAACAATCAGAGTTCTCCATTTTCTAGAATTGATTCGATTGTTATTTCTTGAAAACTTTAAAAATTCGAAAACATCTGTATCAGAAAACATTTGAATTTTGTCGAGTTACTTTACAGTCGAAAAGAAAAAAGCCAACAGTATTTTTAATTGAGGAAATAAATTTTGACTTTTTTCACATTTTTTTGGACGTCTTTATTGTAAAAATAGAATTATCCGACTAAGCAAAGGTCTCTTTTGGGAAATTTACTCAATCAAGGAGTTTACTTTTGAACCAGGTAATGAGTATCAAGGCTTTAGTCTTACGGTTGAATTACAGCTGACAAGGAAAAAAGTTTGTTTATTCTCGAAAACTTGAAATTGATCAGAAACACATACGACAAAACATCAAAGATTCTTTTTATCCTCCAATAATTCCCAAATTTGTTAAAACTCTCGAGCAAAGTCTTTTCTTCCTCCATTTAAAAAATTTTCTTCCTCCATGCATGATCAGGTTTGGAATAAGATTTTCAGAGATTGGCTTCGAAAAATTCATCAACTATGGGCAATCTTCTCAAATTTGAGCCAAAATAAAAAAAAAGGCTATCAACTCAAAAATTAACAAATTACCTTTGATTATATACAAAAAATTGATGAGAAAACTCGCAGAGATACTACTTGTTATAGTTTTTTTTTCCTTTGTTACTTATATGGGCATTATTTCTTATTTTACCAGTCAACAACCTGTGCTCATTTTTTTGCATCTTGCTTTGTGTATTTTTTTTCTATTTGGAAGGCTTAAGTTCTCATGAGGTAAATTTTTCTGTTAATGGATACAACTAGAAAAAAGTTGAACAAGTTTTGTGTTTGGAAACGAAAATGTTGGAAAGAGTACTAAAACTCATAAAAAGCAGCTGAAATATGATTGAACACGACTACAGATTAAATAAACAAAAAATCGATTCTTTTGGTTAAACCCACACATTCGAGTTGTATATATCACTCACTTTTAACTCAAAATCATTTTATTAACTACTATCCACTACTTCCTTGCGCGGCTTTACACAAGTCTTTTTCAACTTAACAACCGTCAACTGCCTCTACTCTCAGCTCCAAATCAGTCATTATTCTCGTTTTTAATTGGTATCTTTTATTTAACTTAATGCTCAAAATGATTTTCTCAGTGCAGAACAGCAACGCATTATATTCGGTAGAAGTTTTGCCTGATTTTTAACAAACTGGAGTGCGAGAAACAGTCTTCGCAGTTTTTTTTCGCACGTATGGTCATCCTAATCCAAGTCTGACACATGCGAAGAGATAAAACGAACATCATATGATGCAGGTACCCATCTCAGAGAACCAACTTGGAACAATGGAAATGACGGAGGAACTGTTTGATCAAGTGAGAATGAACTAGTCCGAGTTTCCTGACTCTCGATATGTGGCCCTACCAGTCAACGATTTCCTCTTTCCTTGGGACGAGCAGATGGGACCAGCCGAAAACCCCAGCCAATAGACGAATATGAAGTTCCTTGAAACAGTACCTCGGAACACCCCACAGCAACAACCACCAACTATGGAACGTAGACCCACACTGTGTTCTATTGAGAGACTCCAAAATTCTCGTTAGCTCTTTTGATTAATAAGATTTGTATATAATTGTTGCTTGGCAATTATTTTCTCCTTTTATAGTTATTACTTTATTTTCAAACTCCTATTAACTGTAAGAATGTCTGCGTAGTTCACGTTAAAATACACCAAGGGATTGAAAACAATTACATTGCAAATGAAATTAGCCATGCAACGTTTGGAGACGTTTCAAGAAGATTTTTGTACCCATGTTAGTGAAAACGCTAACAAAAGCCATAAGAGTACAAATACTCAAAAAAGAACAAAAAACACTTTTCGCATCTTGTGAAAAAAATCGAAGCACTTTTTGCATCTTAACAAAAAAATTAAAAAATATTTCGCATTTTGTAGAAAAAGATAAAACACTTTTATTATTTAATCAAAAAAGAATGAAACTCTTCTCGCATTACGTAGAAAAGTGGAAAAGTTTTAGAATCTTGTCAAATAAACCTTTACAAAAATTTTTGCACAGTTATTAGTTAATTTTTATGATTTTTTGCTCAAAACTTAAAAAAATGAAAAATTTTTGCCAATTTTCCCAAACTTTTTTTTGATGGTGAAGTAACCTTTCCAAGACTCTAGAAAAATTCAAATGGGATACGTTGGAACAAAAAATAAAACATCCCAAATTTTTGCCAAACCTCCCAAGAATCTTATGAACTCGTTAGAAGAAAATTCAACTTTTCCAAAACTTAAGCAATAATCAAATTTTAACAACCTTTCCAAAACTCAAGAAAAAAATCGTTGTGATACGTAAAAAAACTCAAGTTTTTTGTTAATTTTCCCAAGAGCTTAAAAAACAGACATTAAGATAACAATTTAACCTTTTCAAGGGTTTTGCCAAACTTCACAAGACTTCTAAGAAAACTTGATGGGATAGTAAACTAACCGCCAACAAGATTTTTGCTCATAGTCCCATGAATTATGAAGAACTCAGTGACATAGTAAACTAAACGCCAGAAGAAACAGGTGCAGATATGGTGAACATGAGTGACCTAGTGGCAGATCAAGAGTGGCAGATCATCAACGACAGTGAGCACTCGTGGCACGTTGATCACACCGTGCCAGAGAAAGAAATGGATCTAGAACAAAGCGAGGTAGAAAGACGACAGAATACAAATTTCAGAGTTCTAGGGTAGATGCATGGTCTGCAGCTTGACGAAAAAGAAACGCAAAGCATCCAACAAGTCGACATATCAGCGGGGAAGCATGTAAAGTGAAGGAACTCGTTGTTCGGTTGGACGGCGACAGACCGACCGTTAGACATACCACCTGTTTACGTGGGCCTGGCGGCATCGACAGGGACCTTGATAAAAAAAATTGTCTGGAGAGTTGGGGTAGGACTTTAAAGAAACTCAGGAAAATGAGAGAGGCTAACGGACTGGAGCTGGATCAAGAAGAAGTTGAGCCTACCATTGGAAGAAAATTGAAAACTAAGTTCGAAAAACCAAATGAGTATTCGGAAAACATCCTAATCACGGTCAGTGACTTCATCTTATCAGATAGGACCAGTGCAGCCTGGATAACAGCGGATATGAGTTTCCAAACCAAATTGGACGCCGATTTTAGGAGAGGTTACCAAAATATGGAATTTCTGTTCAGACAGTCCACGATTGGGAGGCCTGGCGGCACTTCATCCTTCAGTTTCACAGATTCCTGGCAAGTATCTATGCTATTTGGTGATAAGAGTCAATGAGAGAAACGTGATAGATCTTGAGCACGTGATGCCGGCCTCGGCACGATTGAGGGACTTCCTAGTGAATAGAGTGATAAAAATAGGTTTCAATGCCAATCCACAATCCAAATAGGGACAGATTGAACACTGGGGAACTATACGACATCCTGCAGATGGTCTTGGCAGAATCAGAGTTAATAGTACATCTACAAAGAAGTACTACTTGAGTATCCCATGAGTTTTGAAAAAAAAGCTTGGAAATTGTCTCTCACACGATATACATTTGGTTGATTTTGTGTTGCCTTTAGGTGCTTCTTGCTCGTATTTCTTGCTGTTTTTAAATACATTAGTTTCATTCTGGACAAAAGTTTTCTCTAACGGAACTTTTGCGATGTCGAGCCGCATTGGCTCTCCTGCACTTTCTACCACAGTTCTCACATTTCACTCTCTCATTCGTGTTGAGTTCCGATGTCTGAAAAAATTGGAAGGTTTAACATGTACCAAAAATAAAGAAAAGTACGTGGTACCTACAAATTTGGGACACTTTAAATATCACAAAGATTTTAATAGTTTAGTTATACTATTTTGAATTGTTGCACTGAACAACTTATACAGTTATTATAAGTTCTTTATAAGTTTTTATAATTTATAAGTTATTTCTACACTGAGCAAAGCGATTGCATTTAACCTAAACAAAAAACAGCATCGAACAGGTTTTATTTGCAGTTGCTTATGGAAAAAGAAACATTCAGGGTTGAGTTTTGTTTAAACAACACTGTTTTTTCGAGATCAAACAATCAGAGTTCTCCATTTTCTAGAAGTGATTCGATTGTTATTTCTTGAAAACTTTAAAAATTCGAAAACATCTGTATCAGAAAACATTTGAATTTTGTCGAGTTACTTTACAGTCGAAGAGAAAAAATGCCAACAGTATTTTTAATTGAGGAAATAGATTTTGACTTTTTTCACATTTTTTGGACGTCTTTATCGTAAAAAATAGAATTATCCGACTAAGTAAAGGTCTCTTTCGGGAAATTTACTCAATCAAGGAGTTTATTTTGAACCACGTATTGAGCATCAAGGCTTTAGTCTTACGATTGAATTACAGCCGACAAGGAAAAAAGTTTGTTTATTCTCGAAAACTTGAAATTGATAAGAAACACATGCGACAAAACATCAAAGGTTCTTTTTATCCTCTGATAATTCCCAAATTAGTTAAAACTCCCGAGCAAAGTCTTTTCTTCCTCCATTTAAAAAAAATGAGTTCAAAATCATGCATGATCAGGTTTGGAATAAGATTTTCAGAGATTGGCTTTGAAAAATTCATCAACTATGGGCAATCTTCTCAAAGTTAAGCCAAAAAAAAAAGGACTATCAACTCGAAAATTAACAAATTACCTTTGATTATATACAAAAAATTGATGAGGAAACTCGCAGAGATACTACTTGTTATAGTTTTTTTCCTTTGTTACTTATATGGGCATTGTTTCTCATTTTACTAGTCAACAACCTGTGCTCATTTTTTTGCAACTTGCTTTGTGTATTTTTTTTATATTTGGAAGGCTTAGGTTCTCATGAGGTAAATTTTTCTCTTAATGGATACAACTAGAAAAACGTTGAACAATTTTTGTGTTTGGAAACAAAAATGTTGGAAAAAGTACTAAAACTCATAAAAAGGAGCTGAAATATGATTGAACACGACTGCAGACCAAATAAACAAAAATCGATTCTGTTTGGTTAAACCCACACATTCGAGTTGTATATATTACTCACTTTTAACTCAAAATCATTTTATTAACTACTATCCAGTACTTCCTTGCGCGGCTTTACACAAGTCTTTTTCAACTTAACAACCGTCAACTGCCTCTGCTCTCAGCTCCAAATCAGTCATTATTCTCGTTTTTAATTGGTATCTTTTATTTAACTTAATGCTCAAAATGATTTTCTCAGTGCAGAACAGCAACGCATTATATTCGGTAGAAGTTTTGCCTGATATATAACAAACTGGAGTGCGAGAAACAGTCTTCGCAGTTTTTTTCGCACGTATGGTCATCCTAATCCAAGTCTGACACATGCGAAGAGATAAAACGAACATCATATGATGCAGGTACCCATCTCAGAGAACCAACTTGGAACAATGGAAATGACGGAGGAACTGTTTGCTCAAGTGAGAATGAACTAGTCCGAGTTTCCTGACTCTCGATATGTGGCCCTACCAGTCAACGATTTCCTCTTTCCTTGGGACGAGCAGATGGGACCAGCCGAAAACCCCAGCCAATAGACGAATATGAAGTTCCTTGAAACAGTACCTCGGAACACCCCACAGCAACAACCACCAACTATGGAACGTAGACCCACACTGTGTTCTATTGAGAGACTCCAAAATTCTCGTTAGCTCTTTTGATTAATAAGATTTGTATATAATTGTTGCTTGGCAATTATTTTCTCCTTTTATAGTTATTACTTTATTTTCAAACTCCTATTAACTGTAAGAATGTCTGCGTAATTCACGTTTTTCTAACCTTCCAAGACTCTAGAAAAAAAGTTGGGATAGCAATTTAACTGTCTCAGGGCTTTTGCTAATCTTCCTAAAGCTTTTTTAAAAACGCATTTGTATCCTAATTGCACACTGCCATGACTTTTGCTAATCTTTCCAGGTTTCTAGAAAACAGTCACTGTGATAAGAAAAAACGTTTGAAGGCTTTTACCAAACTTTCTAAGGATCATCGGAAAACTCATTGGGATAGTAATTTAACCTTTTCAAAAACTTAGCTGACTTTCCCAAGAATTTTTCCAACTTTCCAAAAACTTTTTGGGACATTCTTTGACATTCCGAAAACCTTCCATACACTCTAGAAAAACTTGTTCGGATAGCAATTTAACTTTCTCAGGACGTTTGCCAACCTTCCCAGGATTTCTTCAAAAAAATTCGTGTAGATCGTAACTTAACAAGGCCAAGACTTTTGCTAACCTTCCCAGGTTTCTAGAAAACAGTCGCTGTGATAAAAAAAAATGTTTGAAGAATTTTGCCAAACTTCCTAAGGATCATCAGAAAACTCATTGGGAAAGTAAATTAACCTTTTCAAAATTTTAACTGTTTTTCCCAAGATTTTTTCTGACCTTCCCAAGACTCTAGAACGAACTCTTTGGGATACGTTGATGTAATAACTGAAGCTCCCCAAGATTTTATCTAGCCTTTCCAGGACTCTAAAAAATTTTTGCGATATTAGTTTTACCTTCGCAGGACTCGAATTAACCTCCACAAGACTCTATAAGAGACTCGTTGTGATAGCAATTTAACTCTCTCAGGAACATTGCCAACCTTGCCAGGGCTTTATGAAGAAACGCTTTCCCAGGACTCTATAAAACAGTCGCTGTGCTAAAAATAAACGTTTCAAGGCTTTTACCAAACTTCCTTAGGAATTATAGAAAACTCATTGATCTAGTAAATTGAGCTTTCCAAAACTTTAGATGACACTCGGAAAATTTTTTCTAACCTTCTCAAGACTCTAGAAAGTACTCCGTGGGATAGCAACTTAATTCTCTCACAGTTTTTGCTAACTTTCCTGAGGCTTTTTGAATAACGCATGTATATCATAATTGTACATTGCCAAGACTTTTGCTAACCTTCCCAGGACTCTAGAAAACAATCGCTGTGATACAAATAAACGTTTCAAGGCTTTTGCCAAACTTCCAAAGGCTCTACAGAAAACTCATAGGGATAGTAAATTAGATTTTTCAAAACTTTAGCTGTTTTTCCCAAGACATTTTCTAACGTCCCAAAGACCCTAGAAAGTACTCCTTGGGATAGCAACTTAACTCTCTCAGGGTTTTGGCTAACCTTCCTAAGGCTTTTAAAAAACACATGTATATCCTAATTGTACACTGCCAAGATTTTCACTAACCTTCCAAGAACTTAGAAAACATCCATTGTGATGAAAAAAAAACATTTCTAGGCTTTTGCCAAACTTTCTTAGGAACTAAAGAAAACTCATTGAGCTAGTAAATTGAGCTTTCCAAACTTTAGATGACATTCCGAAAACTTTTTGCAGCCTTTTCAAGACTCTAGAAAGTACTCCTTGGGATAGCAACTTAACTCTCTCAGGGTTTTTTGCTAACCTTCCTGAGGCTTTTTGAAAAAAGAATGTATATCCTAAATATAGATTGCCAAGACTTTTGCTAACCTTCCCAGGACTCTAGAAAACAGCCGTTGTGATAAAAAAAAGACTGTTTCTAGGCTTTTGGCAAACTTCCTCAGGACATATAAAAAAACTCATTGGGCTAGTAAATTAAGCATTCCAAAACTTTAGATGACATTCCGAAAACTTTTCTGACCTTACAAAGACTCTAGAAAAAATTGTTGGGACAGCAATTTAACTATCTCAGGGCTTTTGCTAACATTTCTAATGCTTTTTGAAAAACGCATTTGTATCCTAATTATACACTGCCAAGGCTTTTGCTAACCTTCCCAGGTTTCTAGAAAACAGTCGCTGTGATAAGAAAAAAATGTTTGAAGGCTTTTGCCAAATTTCCTAAGGATCATCAGAAAACTCATTGGGATAGTAAAGTAACCTTTTCAAAAATTTAATTGACTTTCCCAAGACTTTTTCTAACCTTCCCAAGACTCTAGGACGAATACTTTGGGATACGTTGATGTAATAACTGAAGCTCCCCAAGATTTTATCTAGCCTTTCCAGGACTCTAAAAAATTTTTGCGATAATAATTTTACCTTCGCAGGACTCGAACTAACCTCCACAAGACTCTAAATGAAACTCGTTGTGATAGCAGTTTAACTCTCTCAGGGTCTTTGCCAACCTTCCCAGGGCTTTTTAAAAAACGCGTATAGATCATAAATAGCAATGCCAAGATTTTTGCTATTCTTTTTAGGTCTCTAGAAAACAGTCGCTGTGCTAAAAATAAACGTTTCAAGGCTTTTGCCAAACTTCCTTAGGAATTATAGAAAACTCATTGGGCTAGAAAATTGAGCTTTTCAAAACTTTAGATGACACCCTGAAAATTTGTTCTAATCTTCCCATGACTCTAGAAAGTACTACTTGGGATAGCAACTTAACTCTCTCTCGGTTTTTGCTAACCTTCCTGAGGCTTTTTGAATAACGCATGTATATCATAATTGTACATTGCCAAGACAATTGCTAACCTTCCCAGGACTCTAGAAAACAGCCGTTGTGATGAAAAAGACCGTTTCTAAGCTTTCAGCAAACTTCCTAAGGACTTGTAAAAAAACTCATTGGGCTAGAAAAAATTGTTGGGATAGCAATTTAACTATCTCAGGGCTTTTGCTAACCTTTCTTATGCTTTTTAAAAAACGCATTTGTATCCTAATTATACACTGCCAAGGCTTTTGCTAACCTTCCCAGGCTTCTAGAAAACAGTCGCTGTGATAAGAAAAAAATTTTTGAAGGCTTTTGCCAAACTTCCTAAGGATCATCAGAAAACTCATTGGGATAGTAAATTATCCTTTTCAAAAATTTAACTGACTTTCCCAAGACTTTTTCTAACAATCCCAAGACTCTAGGACGAACTCTTTGGGATACGTTGATGTAATAATTGAAGTTTACCAAGATTTTATCTAGCCTTTCCAGGACTCTAAAAAATTTTTTGCGATATTAGTTTTACCTTCGCAGGACTCGACTTAACCTCAACAAGACTCTATATGAGACTCGTTGTGATAGCAATTTAACTCTCTCAGGGACATTGCCAACCTTCCAAGGGCTTTTTAAACAACGCGTATAGATCATAAAAAGCAATGCCCAGATTTTTGCTATTCTTTTCAGGTCTCTAGAAAACAGCCGCTGTGCTAAAAATAAACGTTTCAAGGCTTTTGCCAAACTTCATTAGAAATTATAGAAAATTCATTGATCCAGTAAATTGAGCTTTCCAAAACTTTAGATGACATTCCGAAAACTTTTTTTAGCCTTTTCAAGACTCTAGAAAGTACTCCTTGGGATAGCAACTTAACTCTCTCACGGTTTTTGCTAACTTTTCTGAGGCTTTTTGAATAACGCATGTATATCATAATTGTACATTGCCAAGACTTTTGCTAACCTTCCCAGGACTCTAGAAAACAGTCGCTGTGATACAAATTAACGTTTCAAGGCTTTTGCCAAACTTCCAAAGGCTCTACAGAAAACTCATAGGGATAGTAAATTAGATTTTTCAAAATTTTAGCTGTTTTTCCCAAGACATTTTCTAACGTCCCATAGACCCTAGAAAGTAATCCTTGGGATAGCAACTTAACTCTCTCAGGGTTTTTGCTAACCTTTCTAAGGCTTTTAAAAAACGCATGTATATCCTAATTGTACACTGCCAAGATTTTCACTAACCTTCCCAGGACTCTAGAAAACAGCCATTGTGATGAAAAAAAAAACATTTCTAGGCTTTTGCCAAACTTTCTTAGGAGCTAAAGAAAACTCATTGAGCTAGTAAATTGAGCTCTCCAAAACTTTAGATGACAATCCGAAAACTTTTTGTAGCCTTTTCAAGACTCTAGAAAGTACTCCTTGGGATAGCAACTTAACTCTCTCAGGGTTTTTGCTAACCTTTCTGTGGCTTTTTTAAAAACGCATGTATATCATAATTATACATTGCCAAGACTTTTGCTAACCTTCCCAGGACTCTAGAAAACAGTCGCTGTGATACAAATAAACGTTTCAAGGCTTTTGCCAAATTTCCAAAGGCTCTTTAGAAAACTCATGGGGTTAAAAAATTATATTTCAAAATTTTAGCTGTTTTGTCCCAAGACTTTTTCTAACGTCCCAGAGACCCTAGAAAGTACTCCCTGGGATAACAACTTAACTCTCTCAGGTTTTTTGCTAATTTTTCTGAGGTTTTTTTAAAAAACGCATGTATATGCTAAATTAACACTGCCAAGTTTTTTTGCTAACCTTCCTAGGACTCTAGAAAACAGCCGCTTTGATGAAAAAAAAATAGTTGTAGGCTTTTGCCAAACTTTCTTAGGAACTAAAAAAAAGCTCATTGAGCTAGTAAATTGAGCTTTCCAAAATTTAGATGACATTCCGAAAACTTTTTTTAGCCTTTTCAAGACTCTAGAAAGTACTCCTTGGGATAGCAACTTAACTCTCTCAGGGTTTTTGCTAACCTTCCTGAGGTTTTTTGAAAAACGCTAGTATATCCTAAATATAGGTTGCCAAGACTTTTGCTAACCTTCCCAGGACTCTAGAAAACAGTCGCTGTGATACAAATAAACGTTTCAAGGCTTTTGCCAAACTTCCAAAGGCTCTACAGAAAGCTCATGGGGATAAAAAATTTAATTTTTCAAACTTTTAGCTGTTTTTCCCAAGACTTTTTCTAACGTCCCAAAGACCCTAGAAAGTACTCCTTGGGATAGCAACTTAACTCTCTCAGGTTTTTTTTTGCTAATTTTTCTGAGGTTTTTTTAAAAAACGCATGTATATGCTAAATTAACACTGCCAAGTTTTTTGCTAACCTTCCTAGGACTCTATAAAACAGCCGCTTTGATGAAAAAAAAATAGTTCTAGGCTTTTGCCAAACTTTCTTAGGAACTAAAAAAAAACTCATTGAGCTAGTAAATTGAGCTTTCCAAAACTTTAGATGACATTCCGAAAATTTTTTGTAGCCTTTTCAAGACTCTAGAAAGTACTCCCTGGGATAGCAACTTAACTCTCTCAGGGTTTTTGCTAACCCTCCTGAGGCTTTCTAAAAAACGCATGAATATCCTAAATGTAGATTGCCAAGACTTTTGCTAACCTTCCCAGGACTCTAGAAAACAGCCGTTGTGATGAAAAAGACCGTTTCTAAGCTGTTAGCAAACTTCCTCATGACTTATAAAAAACTCATTGGGCTAGAAAAAATTAGTGGGATAGCAATTTAACTATCCCAGGGCTTTTGCTAACCTTTCTGATGCTTTTTAAAAAACGCATTTGTATCCTAATTATACACTGCCAAGGCTTTTGCTAACCTTCCCAGGTTTCTAGAAAACAGTCGCTGTGATAAGAAAAAAATGTTTGAAGGCTTTTGCCAAACTTCCTAAGGATCATCAGAAAACTCATTGGGATAGTAAATTATCCTTTTCAAAATTTAAACTGATTTTCCCAAGACTTTTTCTAACCTTCCCAAGACTCTAGGACGAACTCTTTGGGATACGTTGATGTAATAACTGAAGCCCCCCAAGATTTTATCTAGCGTTTCCAGGACTCTAAAAAATTTTTGCGATATTAGTTTTACCTTCGCAGGACTCGAATTAACCTCCACAAGACTCTTTGTGAGACTCGTTGTGATAGCAGTTTAACTCTCTCAGGGACTTTGCCAACCTTCCCAGGGCTTTTTATAAAACGCGTATAGATCATAAATTGCAATGCCAAGATTTTCGCTATTCTTTTCAGGTCTCGAGAAAACAGTCGCTGTGATACAGTTTAACATTTCAAGGCTTTAGTCAAACTTCTTGGGGATCTACAGAAAACTCATGATGATAGTAAATTAACCTTTTCAAATTTTTATCTGTTTTTTTTCCAAAACTTTTTTTAACGTACCAAAGACTCTAGAAAGTACTCCTTGTGATAGCAACCTAACTTTCTCAGGGTTTTTGCAACGCATTTATATCTTAATTGTACACTGTCAAGACTTTTGCTCACCTTCCCAAGACTCCAGAAGAGTTTGTTGGGATAGCAAGTTAAATCTCTCAGCACGTTTGCCAACCTTCTCAGGGCTCTTTAAAACGCGTGTAGATCTTAACTATACACTGTCAAGACATTTGCTAACCTTCCCAGGACACTAGAAATCAACCGCGGTGACAAAAAAAAACGTTTCAGGGTTTTTGCAAAGTTCCTAAGGATATATAGAAATTCATAATGGGCTATTAATATGAGCTTTCCAACACTTCAAGTGACATTCCGAAAACTTTTTCTAACCTTCCAAGACTCTAAAAAAAATGTTGGGATAGCAATTTAACTGTCTCAGGGCTTTTGCTAATCTTCCTAAGGCTTTTTAAAAAACGCATTTGTATCCTAATTGCACACTGCCATGACTTTTGCTAATCTTTCCAGGTTTCTAGAAAACAGTCACTGTGATAAGAAAAAACGTTTGAAGGCTTTTACCAAACTTTCTAAGGATCATCGGAAAACTCATTGGGATAGTAACTTAACCTTTTCAAAAACTTAGCTGACTTTCCCAAGAATTTTTCCAATTTTCCAAAAACTTTTTGGGACATTCTTTGACATTCCGAAAACCTTCCATACACTCTAGAAAAACTTGTTCGGATATCAATTTAACTTTCTCAGGACGTTTGCCAAACTTCCTAAGGATCATCAGAAAACTCATTGGGAAAGTAAATTAACCTTTTCAAAATTTTAACTGTTTTTCCCAAGACTTTTTCTGACCTTCCCAAGACTCTAGAACGAACTCTTTGGGATACGATGATGTAATAACTGAAGCTCCCCCAAGATTTTATCTGGAATTTCCAGGACTCTAAAAAATCTTTGCGATAATGATTTTACCTTCGCAGGACTCGAACTAACCTCCACAAGACTCTATATGAGACTCGTTGTGATAGCAATTTAACCCTCTCAGCGACTTTGCCAACCTTCCCAGGGCTTTTTAAAAAACGCGTATAGATCATAAAAACAATGCCAAGAGTTTTGCTATTCTTTTAAGGTCTCGCGAAAACAGTCGCTGTGATACAGTTTAACATGTCAAGGCTTTCGCCAAACTTCTTAGGGATCTACAAAAAACTCATGGGGATAGTAAATTAACCTTTTCAAACTTTTATCTGTTTTTTTCCAAAACTTTTTTTAACGTACCACTTAACCTCCACAAGACTCTATGTGAGACTCGTTGTGATAGCAGTTTAACTCTCTCAGGGACTTTGCCAACCTTCCCAGGGCTTTTTATAAAACGCGTATAGATCATAAATTGCAATGCCAAGAGTTTTGCTATTCTTTTAAGGTCTCGCGAAAACAGTCGCTGTGATACAGTTTAACATGTCAAGGCTTTCGCCAAACTTCTTAGGGATCTACAAAAAACTCATGGGGATAGTAAATTAACCTTTTCAAACTTTTATCTGTTTTTTTCCAAAACTTTTTTTAACGTACCACTTAACCTCCACAAGACTCTATATGAGACTCGTTGTGATAGCAATTTAACTCTCTCAGGGACTTTGCCAACCTTCCAAGGGCTTTTTAAAAAACGCGTATAGATCATAAATAGCAATGCCAAGATTTTTGCTATTCTTTTCAGGTCTCTGGAAAACAGTCGCTGTGCTAAAAACAAACGTCTCAAGGCTTTTGCCAAACTTCATAAGGAATTATAGAAAATTCATTGATCCAGTAAATTGAGCTTTCCAAAACTTTAGATGACATTCAGAAAACTTTTTTTAGCCTTTTCAAGACTCTAGTAAGTACTCCGTGGGATAGCAACTTAACTCTCTCACGGTTTTTGCTAACTTTCCTGAGGCTTTTTGAATAACGCATGTATATCATAATTGAACATTGCCAAGACTTTTGCTAACCTTCCCAGGACTCTAGAAAACAGTCGCTGTGATACAGTTAAACGTTTCAAGGCTTTTGCCAAACTTCCAAAGGCTCTACAGAAAACTCATAGGGATAGTAAATTAGATTTTTCAAAACTTTAGCTGTTTTTCCCAAGACATTTTCTAATGTCCCAAAGACCCTAGAAAGTACTCCTTGGGATAGCAACTTAACTCTCTCAGGGTTTTTGCTAACCTTCCTCAGGCTTTTAAAAAACGCATGTATATCCTAATTGTACACTACCAAGGTTTTCACTAACCTTCCCAGGACTCTAAAAAACAGCCATTGTGATGAAAAAAAAAACATTTCTAGGCTTTTGCCAAACTTTGTTAGGAACAAAAGAAAACTCATTGAGCTAGTAAATTGAGCTTTCCAAAACTTTAGATGACATTCCGAAAAATTTTTGTAGCCTTTTCAAGACTCTAGAAAGTACTCCTTGGGATAGCAACTTAACTCTCTCAGGGTTTTTGCTAACCGTCCTGAGGCTTTTTAAAAAACGCATGAATATCCTAAATGTAGATTGCCAAGACTTTTGCTAACCTTCTCAGGACTCTAGAAAACAGCCGTTGTGATGAAAAAGACCGTTTCTAAGCTTTTGGCAAACTTCCTCAGGGCTTATAAAAAAACTCATTGGGCTAGAAAAAATTGTTGGGATAGCAATTTAACTATCTCAGGGTTTTTGCTAACCTTTCTAATGCTTTTTAAAAAACGCATTTGTATCCTAATTATACATTGCCAAGGCTTTTGCTAACCTTCCCAGGTTTCTAGAGAACAGTCGCTGTGATAAGAAAAAAAGTTTGAAGGCTTTTGCCAAACTTCCTAAGGATCATCAGAAAACTCATTGGGATAGTAAATTATCCTTTTCAAAAACTTAGCTGACTTTCCCAAGAATTTTTCCAACTTTCCAAAAACTTTTTGGGACATTCTTTGACATTCCGAAAACCTTCCATACACTCTAGAAAAACTTGTTCGGATAGCAATTTAACTTTCTCAGGACGTTTGCCAACCTTCCCAGGATTTCTTTAAAAAAATTCGTGTAGATCGTAATTTAACAAGACCAAGACTTTTGCTAACCTTCCCAGGTTTCTAGAAAATAGTCGCTGTGATAAGAAAAAAATGTTTGAAGGCTTTTGCCAAACTTCCTAAGGATCATCAGAAAACTCATTGGGAAAGTAAATTAACCTCTTCAAAATTTTAACTGTTTTTCCCAAGACTTTTTCTGACCTTCCCAAGACTCTAGAACGAATTCTTTGGGATACGTTGATGTAATAACTGAAGCACACCAAGATTTTATCTGGCCTTTCCAGGACTCAAAAAAATTTTTGCGATAATAATTTTACCTTCGCAGGACTCGAACTAACCTCCACAAGACTCTATATGAGACTCGTTGTGATAGCAATTTAACCCTCTCAGGGACTTTGTCAACCTACCCAGGGCTTTTTAAAAAACGGTTATAGATCATAAATAACAATGCCTAGAGTTTTGCTATTCTTTTCAGGTCTCGAGAAAACAGTCGCTGTGATACAGTTGAACATTTCAAGGCTTTCGCCTAACTTCTTAGGGATCTACAGAAAACTCATGATGATAGTAAATTAACCTTTTCAAACTTTTATCTGTTTTTTTTTGACATTCCGAAAACCTTCTCCAGACTCTAGAAAAAATAGTTGGGATAGTAATTTAACTTTCTTGGGATAGTATTCAGGAACTTTGTCAACCTTCCCAGAGCTTTCTAATAAACGCGTATAGATCATTAAGTAACAATGCCAAGATTTTTGCTATTCTTCCCAGGTCTCGAGAAAACAGTCGCTGTGATACAGTTGAACTATTCGATGCTTTTTCCAAACATCCTGAGGATCTACAGAAAACTCATGGGGATAGTAAATTAACCATTCAAAACTTTAGCTGTTTTTCCTAAGACTTTTTCCAAAGTACCAAAGACTCTAAAAAGTGCTCCTTGGGACAGCAACTTAACTCTCAGAGTTTTTGCAATGCATGTACGTCCTAAAGGTACACTGTCAACAGTTTTGCTATTCTTTTCAGGTCTCGAGAAAACAGTCGCTGTGATACAGTTTAACATTTCAAGGCTTTCGCCGAACTTCTTAGGGATCTACAGAAAACTCATGATGATAGTAAATTAACCTTTTCAAACTTTTATCTGTTTTTTTTCCAAAACTTTTTTTAACGTACCAAAGACTCTAGAAAGTACTCGTTGTGATAGCAACTTAACTTTCTCTGGGTTTTTGCAACGCATTTATATCTTAATTGTACACTGTCAAGGCTTTTGCTAACCTTTCCCAATTCTTTTTTTGACCTTCCCAAGACTCTAAAAAAGGTTGAGATAGCAATTTAACACTCTCAAGACTTTTGCCAACCTTCCCAAGGCTCGAGCAGTAAGTCGCGGTGATTAAAAAAACGCTTCAAGGCTTTTGTCATCCCTCCTGAGGATCTATAGAAAACTCATTGCGATAGTTAATTAAACTTTTCAAAGCTGTAGCTGACTTTCCCAAGAATTTTTTCAACTTTCCAAAAACTTTTTTTGGGACATTCTTTGACATTCCGAAACTTTCCCAAGACTCAAGAAAAATTTGTTGGGATAGCAAGTTAACTCTCTCAAGACGTTTGCCAACTTCTTCAGAGCTTTTGAAAAAACTCGTGTAGATCTTAACTATACACTGTCAAGACCTTTGCTATTCCTCCCAGGACTCTAGAAATCAACCGCGGTGATAAAAAAAAGTTTCAGGGTTTTTGCAAAGTTTCTAAGGATATATAGAAAATTCATTTTGGGCTATTAATATGAGCTTTCCAACACTTCAAGTGACATTCCGAAAACTTATTCTAACCTTCCAAGACTTCCAAGATAAATTGTTGGGATAGCAATTTAACTCTCTCAGGGCTTTTGCTAATCTTCCTAAGGCTTTTTAAAAAACGCATTTCTATCCTAATTGCACACTGACAACACTTTTGCTAATCTTTCCAGGTTTCTAGAAAACAGTCACAGTGATAAGAAAAAACGTTTGAAAGCTTTTGCCAAATTTTCTAAGGATCATCGGAAAACTCATTGGGATAGTAAATTAATCTTTTCAAAATTTTACCTGACTTTCCCAAGACTTTTTCTAACTTTCTCAAGACTCTAAAACGAACTCCTTGGGATACGTTGATGTAATAATTAAAGCTCCCCGAGACTTTATCAAGCCTTTCCAGGACTCTAGAAAAATGTTGCGATATTATTTTTTACCTTCGCAGGACTCAAATTAACCTTCACAAGACTCTATATGAGACTCGTTGTGATAGCACTTTAACTCACTCAGGAACTTTGTCAACCTTCGCAGGGCTTTTTAATAAACGCGTATAGATCATAAATTAACAATGCCAAGATTTTTGCTATTCTTCCCAGGTCTCGAGAAAACAGTCGCTGTGATACAGTTGAACTACTCAAGGCTTTTTCCAAACTTCCTTAGGATCTACAGAAAACTCATGGATATAGTAAATTAACCATTCAAAACTTTAGCTGTTTTTCCTAAGATTTTTTCTAAAGTACCAAAGACTCTAAAAAGTACTCCATGGGATATCAACTTAACTCTCTCAGAGTTTTTGCAACGCATGTACGTCCTAAATGTACACTGTCAAGACTTTTGCTAACCTTCCCAGGATTCTAGAAAACAGCCGCTGTGATGAAAAAAACCTTTCTAACCTTTCCTTTGGAACTATAGTAAACACATTGGGCTAGTAATTTGAGCTTTCCAGAACTAAAGATGATATTCCGGAAACTTTTTTGGGATAATTTTTTTGACATTTCGAAAAGTTTCCCAAGACTCTTGAAAAAATTGTTGGGATAGCAATTTAACTCTCTCCAGACAATTGCTAACCCTCCCAGGTTTCTAGAAAACAGTCACTAACATAAAAAAAAAATTTTTCACGGCTTTTGTTTGCCAAACCTCTTAAGGATCATCAGAAATTTCATTGAGATAGTAATTTAACCTTTTCAAAAATTCAGCTAACTTTCCCAAGAAATTTTCTAACTTTCCGAAATCTATTTTGGGACATTTTTTTGACATTCCGAAAACCTTCTCCAGACTCTAGAAAAAATAGTTGGGATAGTAATTTAACTTTCTTGAGATAGTATTCAGGAACTTTGTCAACCTTCCCAGAGCTTTCTAATAAACGCGTATAGATCATTAAGTAACAATGCCAAGATTTTTGCTATTCTTCCCAGGTCTCGAGAAAACAGTCGCTGTGATACAGTTGAACTATTCGATGCTTTTTCCAAACATCCTGAGGATCTACAGAAAACTCATGGGGATAGTAAATTAACCATTCAAAACTTTAGCTGTTTTTCCTAAGACTTTTTCCAAAGTACCAACGACTCTAAAAAGTGCTCCTTGGGATAGCAACTTAACTCTTTCAGAGTTTTTGCAACGCATGTACGTCCTAAAGGTACACTGTCAAGACTTTTGCTAACCTTCCCAGGATTCTAGAAAACAGCCACTGTGATGAAAAAATTCTTTCGAGGCTTTTGCTAAACCTCCTTAGGAACTATAGTAAACACATTGGGCTAGTAATTTGAGCTTTCCAAAACTTCAGATGACATTTCGAAATTTTTCTCAAGATTCTAGAAACCGTTTGCCAACCTTGCCAGGATTCTTTAAAAAAACTCGTGCAGATCGTAGTTCAACAAGGCCAAGACTTTTGCTAACCTTCCCAGGTTTCTAGAAAACAGTCGCTGTTATTTAAAAAAAACGTTTCAAGGCTTTTGTTTGCCAAACGTCTGAAGGATCATCAGAAATTTCATTGGGATAGTAATTTAACCTTTTCAAAATATCAGCTAACTTTCCCAAAAGTTTTTCTAACTTTCCGAAAACTATTTTCGGACATTTTTTTGACATTCCAAAAACTTTTCCCAGACTCCAGAAAAATTTGTTGGGATAGCAATTTACCTTTCTCGGGACGTTTGCCAACCTTCCCAGGATTCTTAAAAAAAACTCGTGCAGATCGTAATTTAACAATGCCAAGATTTTTGCTAACCTTCCCAGGTTTCTAGAAAACAGTCGCTGTGATTAAATGAAAAACGTTTCAAGGCTTTCGTTTACCAATCTTCTTAAGGATCATCGGAAATTTCCTTTGGATAGTAATTTCACCTTTTCAAAAATTTAGCTGACTTTCCCAAGAACTTTTCCAACTTTCCAAAAAATTTTTTGAGACATTCTTTGGCATTCCGGAAACCTTCCAAAGACTCTAGAAATTTTGTTGGGATAGCACTTTAACTCTCTCAGGACGTTTGCCAACCTTCCCAGGATTCTTTAAAAAAACTCGTGTAGATCGTAATTTAAGTTCTCCAAGACTTTTGCTAACCTTCCCAGGTTTCTAGAAAACAGTCGCTGTTGGGATTTTAAAAAAAAACCTTTCAAGGCTTTTGTTTACCAATCTTCTTAAGGATCATCAGAAGTTTCATTGGGATAGTAATTTAACCTTTTCAAAAACTTAGCTGACTTTCCCTTGAATTTTTCCAACCTTCCAAAACCTTTTTTGGGACATTCTTTGACATTCCGAAAACCTTCCAAAGACTCTAGAAAATTTGTTGGGATAGCACTTTAGCTCTCTCAGGACGTTTGCCAATCTTCCCAGGATTCTTTAAAAACTCGTGAAGATCGTAATTTAACTATGCCAAGACTTTTGCTAGCTTTCCCAGGTTTCTTGAAAACAGTCGCTATGATTTAAAAAAAAACTTTTCAAGGCTTTTGTTTGCTAAACTTCTGAAGGATCATCAGAAATTTCCTTGGGATAGTAATTTAACCTTTTCAAAAACTTAGCTGACTTTCCCAAGAACTTTTTCAACTTTCCAAAAAATTTTTTGGGACATTTTTTGACATTCCGATACTTTCCCAAGACTCTAGAAAAATTTGTTGGGATAGCATTTAACTCTCTCAGGACGTTTGCCAACCTTCCCAGGATTCTTTAAAAAACTCGTGTAGATCGTACTTCAGCTATGACAAGACTTTTGCTAGCTTTCCCAGGTTTCTTGAAAACAGTCGCTATGATTAGAAAAACGTTTCAAGGCTTTTGTTTGCCAAATTTCTAAAGGATCATCAAAAATTTTTTTTTGGGATAGTAATTTAACCATTTCAAAAATTCAGCGCACTTTCCCAAGAATTTTTCTAACTTTCCAAAAACTATTTTCGGACATTTTTTTTGACATTCCGAAAACCTTCCCCAGACTCCAGAAAAATTTGTTGGGATAGCAATTTAATTTTCTCAGGACGTTTGCCAACCCTCCCAGGATTCTTTAAAAAAATTCGTGTAGATCGTAGTTTAACAATGCCAAGACTTTTGCTAACCTTCCCCCAGGTTTCTAGAAAACAGTCGCTGTGATTAAAAAAACAGTCGCTGTGATTCAGCGCACTTTCCCAAGAATTTTTCTAACTTTCCAAAAACTATTTTCGGACTTTTTTTGACATTCCGAAAACCTTCCCCAAACCCCAAACTTCTTAAGAATCATCAGAATTTTCATTGGGATAGTAATTTAACCTTTTCAAAAACTTAGCTGACTTTCCCATGAATTTTTCCAACTCTCCAAAACCTTTTTTGTGACATTCTTTGACATTCCGGAAACCTTCCAAAGACTCTAGAAAATTTGTTGGGGTAGCAATTTAACTCTCTCAGGACGTTTTTCAACCTTCCTAGGATTCTTTAAAAAACTCTGTAGATCGTAATTTAACTATGCCAACACTTTTGCTAGCTTTCCCAGGTTTGTTGAAAACAGTCGCTATGATTTAAAAAAAACGTTTCAAGGCTTTTGTTTGCCAAACTTCAGAAAGATCATCAGAAATTTCATTGGGATAGTAATTTAACCTTTTCAAAAACTTAGCTGACTTTCTCAAGAATTTTTTCAACTTTCCAAAAACTTTTTTGGGACATTCTTTGACATTCCGAATTTTTCCCAAGACTCTAGAAAAATTTGTTGGGTTAGCAATTTAACTCTCTCAGGACGTTTGCCAACCTTCCCAGGATTCTTTAAATAAAACACGTGTAGATCGTAATTTAACTATGCCAAGACTTTTGCTAACCTTCCCAGGTTTCTAGAAAACAGTCGCTGTTGTGATTAAAAAAAAAACGTTTTCTAAAGGATCATCAGAAATTTCGTTGGGATAGTAATTTAACCTTTTCAAAAATTCAGCGCACTTTCCCAAGAATTTTTCTAACTTTCCAAAAACTATTTTCGGACTTTTTTTGACATTCCGAAAACCTTCCCCAAACTCCAGAAAAATTTGTTGGGATAGCAAATTAATTTTCTTAGGACGTTTGCCAACCTTCCCAGGATTCTTAAAATAAAAATTCGAGTAGATCGTAATTTAACAATGCCAAGACTTCTGCTAACCTTCCCAGATTTCTAGAAAACAGTCGCTGTGATTTAAAAAAAACGTTTGAAGGTTTTTGTTTACCAATCTTCTTAAGGGTCATCAGAAGTTTCATTGGGATAGTAATTTAACCTTTTCAAAAGCTTAGCTCACTTTCCCATGAATTTTTCCAACTTTCCAAAACTTTTTTTAGGACATTCTTTGACATTCCGAAACTTTCCCAAGACTCTAGAAAAATTTGTTGGGATAGCATTTAACTCTCTCAGGACGTTTGCCAAACTTCCCAGGATTCTTTAAAAAACTCGTGTAGATCGTACTTCAGCTATGACAAGACTTTTGCTAGCTTTCCCAGGTTTCTTGAAAACAGTCGCTATGATTAGAAAAACGTTTCAAGGCTTTTGTTTGCCAAATTTCTAAAGGATCATCAAAAATTTTTTTTTGGGATAGTAATTTAACCATTTCAAAAATTCAGCGCACTTTCCCAAGAATTTTTCTAACTTTCCAAAAACTATTTTCGGACATTTTTTTTGACATTCCGAAAACCTTCCCCAGACTCCAGAAAAATTTGTTGGGATAGCAATTTAATTTTCTCAGGACGTTTGCCAACCCTCCCAGGATTCTTTAAAAAAATTCGTGTAGATCGTAGTTTAACAATGCCAAGACTTTTGCTAACCTTCCCCCAGGTTTCTAGAAAACAGTCGCTGTGATTAAAAAAACAGTCGCTGTGATTCAGCGCACTTTCCCAAGAATTTTTCTAACTTTCCAAAAACTATTTTCGGACTTTTTTTGACATTCCGAAAACCTTCCCCAAACCCCAAACTTCTTAAGAATCATCAGAATTTTCATTGGGATAGTAATTTAACCTTTTCAAAAACTTAGCTGACTTTCCCATGAATTTTTCCAACTCTCCAAAACCTTTTTTGTGACATTCTTTGACATTCCGGAAACCTTCCAAAGACTCTAGAAAATTTGTTGGGGTAGCAATTTAACTCTCTCAGGACGTTTTTCAACCTTCCTAGGATTCTTTAAAAAACTCTGTAGATCGTAATTTAACTATGCCAACACTTTTGCTAGCTTTCCCAGGTTTGTTGAAAACAGTCGCTATGATTTAAAAAAAACGTTTCAAGGCTTTTGTTTGCCAAACTTCAGAAAGATCATCAGAAATTTCATTGGGATAGTAATTTAACCTTTTCAAAAACTTAGCTGACTTTCTCAAGAATTTTTCAACTTTCCAAAAACTTTTTTGGGACATTCTTTGACATTCCGAATTTTTCCCAAGACTCTAGAAAAATTTGTTGGGTTAGCAATTTAACTCTCTCAGGACGTTTGCCAACCTTCCCAGGATTCTTTAAATAAAACACGTGTAGATCGTAATTTAACTATGCCAAGACTTTTGCTAACCTTCCCAGGTTTCTAGAAAACAGTCGCTGTTGTGATTAAAAAAAAACGTTTTCTAAAGGATCATCAGAAATTTCGTTGGGATAGTAATTTAACCTTTTCAAAAATTCAGCGCACTTTCCCAAGAATTTTTCTAACTTTCCAAAAACTATTTTCGGACTTTTTTTGACATTCCGAAAACCTTCCCCAAACTCCAGAAAAATTTGTTGGGATAGCAAATTAATTTTCTTAGGACGTTTGCCAACCTTCCCAGGATTCTTAAAATAAAAATTCGAGTAGATCGTAATTTAACAATGCCAAGACTTCTGCTAACCTTCCCAGATTTCTAGAAAACAGTCGCTGTGATTTAAAAAAAACGTTTGAAGGTTTTTGTTTACCAATCTTCTTAAGGGTCATCAGAAGTTTCATTGGGATAGTAATTTAACCTTTTCAAAAGCTTAGCTCACTTTCCCATGAATTTTTCCAACTTTCCAAAACTTTTTTTAGGACATTCTTTGACATTCCGAAACTTTCCCAAGACTCTAGAAAAATTTGTTGGGATAGCAATTTAATTCTCTCAGGACGTTTGCCAAACTTCCCAGGATTCTTTAGAAAAACTCGTGTAGATCGTAATTTAACTATGCCAAGACTTTTGCTAGCTTTCCCAGGTTTCTTGAAAACAGTCGCTATGATTTTAAAGAAAAACGTTTCAAGGCTCTTGTTTGCCAAACTTCTGAAGGATCATCAGAAGTTTCATTGGGATAGTGATTTAACCTTTTCAAAAACTTAGCTGACTTTCTCATGAAATTTTCCAACTTCCAAAACCTTTTTTGGGACATTCTTTGACATTCCGGAAACCTTCCAAAGACTCTAGAAAATTAGTTGGGGTAGCAATTTAGCTCTCTCAGGACGTTTGCAAACCTTCCCAGGATTCTTTAAAAACTCGTGTAGATCGTAATTTAACTATGCAAAGACTTTTGCTAGCTTTCCCAGGTTTCTTGAAAACAGTCGCTATGATTTTAAAGAAAAACGTTTCAAGGCTTTTGTTTGCCAAACTTCTGAAGGATCATCAGAAATTTCATTGGGATAGTAATTTAACCTTTTCAAAAACTTAGCTGACTTTCCCAAGAATTTTTTCAACTTTCCAAAAAAATTTTTTGAAACATTCTTTGACATTCCGGAAACTTTCCCAAGACTCTAGAAAAATTTGTTGGGATAGCCATTCAACTCTCTCAGGACGTTTGCCAACCTTCCCAGGATTCTTTAAAAAAAACTTGTGTAGATCGTAATTTAACAATGCCAAGACTTTTGCTAACCTTCCCATGTTTCTAGAAAACTGTCGCTGTGATAAAAAAAAACTTTTCATTCCTTTTGTTTACCAATCTTCTTAAAGATCATCAGAAATTTCATTTGGATACTACTTTAACCTTTTCAAAAGCTTAGCTCACTTTCCCACGAGTTTTCCAACTTTCCAAAAACCTTTTTGGGACATTCTTTGACATTCCGGAAACTTTCCCAAGACTCTAGAAAAATTTGTTGGGATAGCCATTTAACTCTCTCAGGACGTTTGCCAACCTTCCCAGGATTCTTTAAAAACTCGTGTAGATCATAATTTAACTATGCAAAGACTTTTGCTAGCTTTCCCAGGTTTCTTGAAAACAGTCGCTATGATTTTAAAGAAAAACGTTTCAAGGCTTTTGTTTGCCAAACTTCTGAAGGATCATCAGAAATTTCATTGGGATAGTAATTTAACCTTTTCAAAAACTTAGCTGACTTTCCCAAGAATTTTTTCAACTTTCCAAAAAAAAATTTTGAAACATTCTTTGACATTCCGGAAACTTTCCCAAGACTCTAGAAAAATTTGTTGGGATAGCCATTCAACTCTCTCAGGACGTTTGCCAACCTTCCCAGGATTCTTTAAAAAAAACTTGTGTAGATCGTAATTTAACAATGCCAAGACTTTTGCTAACCTTCCCATGTTTCTAGAAAACTGTCGCTGTGATTAAAAGAAAACTTTTCATTATTTTGCTTACCAATCTTCTTAAAGATCATCAGAAATTTCATTTGGATACTACTTTAACCTTTTCAAAAGCTTAGCTCACTTTCCCACGAGTTTTCCAACTTTCCAAAAACCTTTTTGGGACATTCTTTGACATTCCGGAAACTTTCCCAAGACCCTAGAAAAATTTGTTGGGATAGCCATTTAACTCTCTCAGGACGTTTGCCAACCTTCCCAGGATTCTTTAAAAACTCGTGTAGATCGTAATTTAACTATGCCAAGACTTTTGCTAGCTTTCCCAGGTTTCTTGAAAACAGTCGCTATGATTTTAAAGAAAAACGTTTCAAGGCTTTTGTTTGCCAAACTTCTGAAGGATCATCAGAAATTTCATTGGGATAGTAATTTAACCTTTTCAAAAACTTAGCTGACTTTCCCAAAAATTTTTTCAACTTTCCAAAAATTTATTTTGAAACATTCTTTGACATTCCGGAAACTTTCCCAAGACTCTAGAAAAATTTGTTGGGAAGCCATTCAACTCTCTCAGGACGTTTGCCAACCTTCCCAGGATTCTTTTAAAAAACTTGTGTCGATCGTAATTTAACTATGCCAAGACTTTTGCTAACCTTCCCAGGTTTCTAGAAAACAGTCGCTGTTGTGATTTAAAAAAAAACGTTTTCTAAAGGATCATCAGAAATTTCGTTGGGATAGTAATTTAACCTTTTCAAAAATTAAGCGCACTTTCCCAAGAATTTTTCTAACTTTCCAAAAACTATTTTCGGACTTTTTTTGACATTCCGAAAACCTTCCCCAGACTCCAGAAAAATTTGTTGGGATAGCAAATTAATTTTCTTAGGACGTTTGCCAACCTTCCCAGGATTCTTTAAAAAAATTCGTGTAGATCATAATTTAACAATGCCAAGACTTCTGGTAACCTTCCCAGATTTCTAGAAAACAGTCGCTGTGATTAAAAAAAACGTTTGAAGGTTTTTGTTTACCAATCTTCTTAAGGATCATCAGAAATTTCATTGGGATAGTAATTTAACCTTTTCAAAAGTTTAGCTCACTTTCCCATGAATTTTTCCAACTTTCCAAAACTTTTTTTAGGACATTCTTTGACATTTCGAAACTTTCCCAAGACTCTAGAAAAATTTGTTGGGATAGCAATTTAACTCTCTCAGGACGTTTGCCAAACTTCCCAGGATTCTTTAAAAAAACTCGTGTAGATCGTAATTTAACTATGCCAAGACTTTTGCTAGCTTTCCCAGGTTTCTTGAAAACAGTCGCTATGATTTTAAAGAAAAACGTTTCAAGGCTCTTGTTTGCCAAACTTCTGAAGGATCATCAGAAGTTTCATTGGGATAGTAATTTAACCTTTTCAAAAACTTAGCTGACTTCCCATGAATTTTTCCAACTTTCCAAAACCTTTTTTGGGACATTCTTTGACATTCCGGAAACCTTCCAAAGACTCTAGAAAATTAGTTGGGGTAGCAATTTAGCTCTCTCAGGACGTTTGCCAAACTTCCCAGGATTCTTTAAAAAAACTCGTGTAGATCGTAATTTAACTATGCCAAGACTTTTGCTAGCTTTCCCAGGTTTCTTGAAAACAGTCGCTATGATTTTAAAGAAAAACGTTTCAAGGCTCTTGTTTGCCAAACTTCTGAAGGATCATCAGAAGTTTCATTGGGATAGTAATTTAACCTTTTCAAAAACTTAGCTGAATTCCCATGAATTTTTCCAACTTTCCAAAACCTTTTTTAGGACATTCTTTGACATTCCGGAAACCTTCCAAAGACTCTAGAAAATTAGTTGGGGTAGCAATTTAGCTCTCTCAGGACGTTTGCCAACCTTCCCAGGATTCTTTAAAAACTCGTGTAGATCGTAATTTAACTATGCCAAGACTTTTGCTAGCTTTCCCAGGTTTCTTGAAAACAGTCGCTATGATTTTAAAGAAAAACGTTTCAAGGCTTTTGTTTGCCAAACTTCTGAAGAATCATCAGAAGTTTCATTGGGATAGTAATTTAACTTTTTCAAAAACTTAGCTGACTTTCCCATGAATTTTTCCAACTTTCCAAAACCTTTTTTGGGAAATTCTTTGACATTCCGGAAACCTTCCAAAGACTCTAGAAAATTAGTTGGGGTAGCAATTTAGCTCTCTCAGGACGTTTGCCAACCTTCCCAGGATTCTTTAAAAACTCGTGTAGATCGTAATTTAACTATGCCAAGACTTTTGCTAGCTTTCCCAGGTTTCTTGAAAACAGTCGCTATGATTTTAAAGAAAAACGTTTCAAGGCTTTTGTTTGCCAAACTTCTGAAGGATCATCAGAAGTTTCATTGGGATAGTAATTTAACCTTTTCAAAAACTTAGCTGACTTTCCCATGAATTTTTCCAACTTTCCAAAACCTTTTTTGGGACATTCTTTGACATTCCGGAAACCTTCCAAAGACTCTAGAAAATTAGTTCGGGTAGCAATTTAGCTCTCTCAGGACGTTTGCCAAACTTCCCAGGATTCTTTAAAAAAACTCGTGAAGATCGTAATTTAACTATGCCAAGACTTTTGCTAGCTTTCCCAGGTTTCTTGAAAACAGTCGCTATGATTTTAAAGAAAAACGTTTCAAAGCTCTTGTTTGCCAAACTTCTGAAGGATCATCAGAAGTTTCATTGGGATAGTAATTTAACCTTTTCAAAAACTTGGCTGACTTCCCATGAATTTTTCCAACTTTCCAAAACCTTTTTTGGGACATTCTTTGACATTCCGGAAACCTTCCAAAGACTCTAGAAAATTAGTTGGGGTAGCAATTTAGCTCTCTCAGGACGTTTGCCAACCTTCCCAGGATTCTTTAAAAACTCGTGTAGATCGTAATTTAACTATGCCAAGACTTTTGCTAGCTTTCCCAGGTTTCTTGAAAACAGTCGCTATGATTTTAAAGAAAAACGTTTCAAGGCTTTTGATTGCCAAACTTCTGAAGGATCATCAGAAGTTTCATTGGGATAGTAATTTAACTTTTTCAAAAACTTAGCTAACTTTCCCATGAATTTTTCCAACTTTCCAAAACTTTTTTTGGGACATTTTTTGACATTCCGGAAACCTTCCAAAGACTCTAGAAAATTAGTTGGGGTAGCAATTTAGCTCTCTCAGGACGTTTGCCAACCTTCCCAGGATTCTTTAAAAACTCGTGTAGATCGTAATTTAACTATGCCAAGACTTTTGCTAGCTTTCCCAGGTTTCTTGAAAACAGTCGCTATGATTTTAAAGAAAAACGTTTCAAGGCTTTTGTTTGCCCAACTTCTGAAGGATCATCAGAAGTTTCATTGGGATAGTAATTTAACCTTTTCAAAAACTTAGCTGACTTTCCCATGAATTTTTCCAACTTTCCAAAACCTTTTTTGGGACATTCTTTGACATTCCGGAAACCTTCCAAAGACTCTAGAAAATTAGTTCGGGTAGCAATTTAGCTCTCTCAGGACGTTTGCCAACCTTCCCAGGATTCTTTAAAAACTCGTGTAGATCGTAATTTAACTATGCCAAGACTTGTGCTAGCTTTCCCAGGTTTCTTGAAAACAGTCGCTATGATTTTAAAGAAAAACGTTTCAAGGCTCTTGTTTGCCAAACTTCTGAAGGATCATCAGAAGTTTCATTGGGAAAGTAATTTAACCTTTTCAAAAACTTAGCTGACTTTCCCATGAATTTTTCCAACTTTCCAAAACCTTTTTTGGACATTCTTTGAAATTCCGGAAACCTTCCAAAGACTCTAGAAAATTAGTTGGGGTAGCAATTTAGCTCTCTCAGGACGTTTGCCAACCTTCCCAGGATTCTTTAAAAACTCGTGTAGATCGTAATTTAACTATGCCAAGACTTTTGCTAGCTTTCCCAGGTTTCTTGAAAACAGTCGCTATGATTTTAAAGAAAAACGTTTCAAGGCTTTTGTTTGCCAAACTTCTGAAGGATCATCAGAAATTTCATTGGGATAGTAATTTAACCTTTTCAAAAACTTAGCTGACTTTCCCAAGAATTTTTTCAACTTTCCAAAAAAATTTTTTTGAAACATTCTTTGACATTCCGGAAACTTTCCCAAGACTCTAGAAAAATTAGTTGGGATAGCCATTCAACTCTCTCAGGACGTTTGCCAACCTTCCCAGGATTCTTTAAAAAAACTTGTGTATATCGTAATTTAACTATGCCAAGACTTTTGCTAACCTTCCCAGGTTTCTAGAAAACAGTCGCTGTTGTGATTTAAAAAAAAAACGTTTTCTAAAGGATCATCAGAAATTTCGTTGGGATAGTAATTTAACCTTTTCAAAAATTCAGCGCACTTTCCCAAGAATTTTTCTAACTTTCCAAAAACTATTTTCGGACTTTTTTTGACATTCCGAAAACCTTCCACAGACTCCAGAAAAATTTGTTGGGATAGCAAATTAATTTTCTTAGGACGTTTGCCAACCTTCCCAGGATTCTTAGAAAAAAAATTCGTGTAGATCGTAATTTAACAATGCCAAGACTTCTGCTAACCTTCCCAGATTTCTAGAAAACAGTCGCTGTGATTAAAAAAAAACGTTTGAAGGTTTTTGTTTACCAATCTTCTTAAGGATCATCAGAAATTTTATTGGGATAGTAATTTAACCTTTTCAAAAGCTTAGCTCACTTTCCCATGAATTTTTCCAACTTTCCAAAACTTTTTTTAGTACATTCTTTGACATTCCGAAACTTTCCCAAGACTCTAGAAAAATTTGTTATATAGCAATTTAACTCTCTCAGGACGTTTGCCAAACTTCCCAGGATTCTTTAAAAAAACTCGTGTAGATCGTAATTTAACTATCCCAAGACTTGTGCTAGCTTTCCCAGGTTTCTTGAAAACAGTCGCTATGATTTTAAAGAAAAACGTTTCAAGGCTCTTGTTTGCCAAACTTCTGAAGGATCATCAGAAGTTTCATTGGGATAGTAATTTAACCTTTTCAAAAACTGAGCTGACTTTCCCATGAATTTTTCCAACTTTCCAAAACCTTTTTTGGGACATTCTTTGACATTCCGGAAACCTTCCAAAGACTCTAGAAAATTAGTTGGGGTAGCAATTTAGCTCTCTCAGGACGTTTGCCAACCTTCCCAGGATTCTTTAAAAACTCGTGTAGATCGTAATTTAACTATGCCAAGACTTTTGCTAGCTTTCCCAGGTTTCTTGAAAATAGTCGCTATGATTTTAAAGAAAAACGTTTCAAGGCTCTTGTTTGCCAAACTTCTGAAGGATCATCAGAAGTTTCATTGGGATAGTAATTTATCCTTTTCAAAAACTTAGCTGACTTTCCCATGAATTTTTCCAACTTTCCAAAACCTTTTTTGGGACATTCTTTGACATTCCGGAAACCTTCCAAAGACTCTAGAAAATTAGTTGGGGTAGCAATTTAGCTCTCTCAGGACGTTTGCCAACCTTCCCAGGATTCTTTAAAAACTCGTGTAGATCGTAATTTAACAATGCCAAGACTTTTGCTAACCTTCCCATGTTTCTTGAAAACAGTCGCTATGATTTTAAAGAAAAACGTTTCAAGGCTCTTGTTTGCCAAACTTCTGAAGGATCATCAGAAGTTTCATTGGGATAGTAATTTAACCTTTTCAAAAACTGAGCTGACTTTCCCATGAATTTTTCCAACTTTCCAAAACCTTTTTTGGGACATTCTTTGACATTCCGGAAACCTTCCAAAGACTCTAGAAAATTAGTTGGGGTAGCAATTTAGCTCTCTCAGGACGTTTGCCAACCTTCCCAGGATTCTTTAAAAACTCGTGTAGATCGTAATTTAACTATGCCAAGACTTTTGCTAGCTTTCCCAGGTTTCTTGAAAATAGTCGCTATGATTTTAAAGAAAAACGTTTCAAGGCTCTTGTTTGCCAAACTTCTGAAGGATCATCAGAAGTTTCATTGGGATAGTAATTTATCCTTTTCAAAAACTTAGCTGACTTTCCCATGAATTTTTCCAACTTTCCAAAACCTTTTTTGGGACATTCTTTGACATTCCGGAAACCTTCCAAAGACTCTAGAAAATTAGTTGGGGTAGCAATTTAGCTCTCTCAGGACGTTTGCCAACCTTCCCAGGATTCTTTAAAAACTCGTGTAGATCGTAATTTAACAATGCCAAGACTTTTGCTAACCTTCCCATGTTTCTAGAAAACAGTCGCTGTGATTAAAAAAAAACTTTTCATTCCTTTTGTTTACCAATCTTCTTAAAGATCATCAGAAATTTCTTTTGGATACTACTTTAACCTTTTCAAAAGCTTAGCTCACTTTCCCATGAGTTTTCCAACTTTCCAAAAACCTTTTTGGGACATTCTTTGACATTCCGGAAACTTTCCCAAGACTCTAGAAAAATTTGTTGGGATAGCCATTTAACTCTCTCAGGATGTTTGCCAACCTTCCAGGATTCTTTCGAAAAAAACTAGTGCAGATCGTAGTTCAACAATGCCAGGACTTTTGCTATTCTTCCCAGGTTTCTAGAAAACAGTCGCTGTGATTTAAAAAAAAACGTTTCAAGGTTTTTGTTTGCCAAAATTCTGAAGGATCATCAGAAATTCCATTGGGATAGTAATTTAACCTTTTCAAAAACTTAGCTGACTTTCCCAAGAATTTTTTCAACTTTCCAAAACTTTTTTGGGACATTCTTTGACATTCCGAAACTTTCCCA
This sequence comes from Symsagittifera roscoffensis, assembly GCF_963678635.1. Lineage (NCBI taxonomy): Eukaryota > Metazoa > Xenacoelomorpha > Acoela > Convolutidae > Symsagittifera > Symsagittifera roscoffensis. Next base: position 18,793,482 of record NC_087066.1, on the reverse strand, counting down.
AGAACCTAGAAAAATTTGTTGGGATAGCAATTTAACTCTCTCAGGACGTTTGCCAACCTTCCCAGGATTCTTAAAAAGCTCGTGTAGATCGTAATTTAACTATGCCAAGACTTTTGCTAGCTTTCCAAGGTCTCTTGAAAACAGTCGCTGTGATTTAAAAAAAACGTTTCAAGGCTTTTGTTTACCAATCTTCTTAAGGATTATCAGAAATTTCATTGGGATAGTAATTTAACCTTTTCAGAAACTTAGCTGAATTTCCCATGAATTTTTTCAACTTTCCAAAACCTTTTTTGGGACGTTCTTTGACATTCCGGAAACCTTCCAAAGACTCTAGAAAATTAGTTGGGGTAGCAATTTAGCTCTCTCAGGACGTTTGCCAACCTTCCCAGGATTCTTTAAAAACTCGTGTAGATCGTAATTTAACAATGCCAAGACTTTTGCTAACCTTCCCATGTTTCTTGAAAACAGTCGCTATGATTTTAAAGAAAAACGTTTCAAGGCTCTTGTTTGCCAAACTTCTGAAGGATCATCAGAAGTTTCATTGGGATAGTAATTTAACCTTTTCAAAAACTGAGCTGACTTTCCCATGAATTTTTCCAACTTTCCAAAACCTTTTTTGGGACATTCTTTGACATTCCGGAAACCTTCCAAAGACTCTAGAAAATTAGTTGGGGTAGCAATTTAGCTCTCTCAGGACGTTTGCCAACCTTCCCAGGATTCTTTAAAAACTCGTGTAGATCGTAATTTAACTATGCCAAGACTTTTGCTAGCTTTCCCAGGTTTCTTGAAAATAGTCGCTATGATTTTAAAGAAAAACGTTTCAAGGCTCTTGTTTGCCAAACTTCTGAAGGATCATCAGAAGTTTCATTGGGATAGTAATTTATCCTTTTCAAAAACTTAGCTGACTTTCCCATGAATTTTTCCAACTTTCCAAAACCTTTTTTGGGACATTCTTTGACATTCCGGAAACCTTCCAAAGACTCTAGAAATTTAGTTGGGGTAGCAATTTAGCTCTCTCAGGACGTTTGCCAACCTTCCCAGGATTCTTTAAAAACTCGTGTAGATCGTAATTTAACAATGCCAAGACTTTTGCTAACCTTCCCATGTTTCTAGAAAACAGTCGCTGTGATTAAAAAAAAACTTTTCATTCCTTTTGTTTACCAATCTTCTTAAAGATCATCAGAAATTTCTTTTGGATACTACTTTAACCTTTTCAAAAGCTTAGCTCACTTTCCCATGAGTTTTCCAACTTTCCAAAAACCTTTTTGGGACATTCTTTGACATTCCGGAAACTTTCCCAAGACTCTAGAAAAATTTGTTGGGATAGCCATTTAACTCTCTCAGGATGTTTGCCAACCTTCCAGGATTCTTTCGAAAAAAACTAGTGCAGATCGTAGTTCAACAATGCCAGGACTTTTGCTATTCTTCCCAGGTTTCTAGAAAACAGTCGCTGTGATTTAAAAAAAAACGTTTCAAGGTTTTTGTTTGCCAAAATTCTGAAGGATCATCAGAAATTCCATTGGGATAGTAATTTAACCTTTTCAAAAACTTAGCTGACTTTCCCAAGAATTTTTTCAACTTTCCAAAAAAATTTTTTGAAACATTCTTTGACATTCCGGAAACTTTCCCAAGACTCTAGAAAAATTTGTTGGGATAGCCATTCAACTCTCTCAGGACGTTTGCCAACCTTCCCAGGATTCTTTAAAAAAACTTGTGTAGATCGTAATTTAACTATGCCAAGACTTTTGCTAACCTTCCCAGGTTTTTAGAAAACAGTCGCTGTTGTGATTTAAAAAAAACGTTTTCTAAAGGATCATCAGAAATTTCGTTGGGATAGTAATTTAACCTTTTCAAAAATTCAGCGCATTTTCCCAAGAATTTTTCTAACTTTCCAAAAACTATTTTCGGACTTTTTTTGACATTCCGAAAACCTTCCCCAGACTCCAGAAAAATTTGTTGGGATAGCCATTTAACTCTCTCAGGACGTTTGCCAACCTTCCCAGGATTCTTTAAAAAGTCGTGTAGATCGTAATTTAACTATGCCAAGACTTTTGCTAGCTTTCCCAGGTTTCTTGAAAACAGTCGCTATGATTTTAAAGAAAAACGTTTCAAGGCTTTTGTTTGCCAAACTTCTAAAGGATCATCAGAAATTTCATTGGGATAGTAATTTAACCTTTTCAGAAACTTAGCTGAATTTCCCATGAATTTTTCCAACTTCCAAAACTTTTTTTGCGACATTCTTTGACATTCCGGAAGCCTTCCAAAGACTCTAGAAAAATTGTTGGGATAGCAATTTAACTTTCTTGGGATAGTAATCAGGAACTTTGTCAACCTTCCCAGGGCTTTTTATTAAACGCGTATAGATCATAAATTAACAATGCCAAGATTTTGGCTATTCCTCCCAGGTCTCGAGAAAACAGTCGTTGTGATACAGTCGAACTATTCAAAGCTTTTTCCAAACATCCTAAGGATCTAAAGAAAACTCATGGGGATAGTAATCTAACCATTCAAAACTTCAGCTGTTTTTCCTAAGATTTTTCTTAAGTACCAAAAACTCTAAAAAGTACTCCTTGGGATAGCAACTCAACTCTCTCACAGTTTTTGCAACGAATGTACGTCCTAAATGTACACTGTCAAGACTTTTGCTAACCTTCCCAGGATTCTAGAAAACAGCCACTGTGATGAAAAAATTCTTTCGAGGCTTTTGCCAAACTTCCTTAGGAACTTTAGTAAGCACTTTGGGCTAGTAATTTGAGCTTTCCAAAACTTTAGATCACATTCCGATACTTTTTTGGGATATTTTTTTTGACATTTCGAAAGCTTTCCCAAGATTCCAGAAAAATTTGTTGAGATAGCAATTTAACTCTCTCAGGACGTTTCCCAACCTTCCCAGGATTCTCTTAAAAAATCATGTAGATCGTAATTCAACTATGCCAAGACTTTTGCTAACCTTCCCAGGTTTTTATAAGACAGTCTCTGTGATAAAAAAAAACATTTCAAGGTTTTTGTTTGCCAAAATTCTTAAGGATCATCAGAAATTTCGTTGGGATAGTAACTTAACCTTTTCAAAATTTCAGCTAATTTTCCCAAGAATTTTTCTAACTTTCCGAAAACTTTTTTCGGACTTTTTTTGACATTCCGGAATCCTTCCCCAGTCTCTAGAAAAGTTTGTTGGGATAGCAAATTAACTCTCTCAGGACGTTTGCCAACCTTCCCAGGATTCTTAAAAAAACTCGTGGAGATCGTAGTTCAACAATGCCAAGACTTTTGCTAACCTTCCCAGGTTTTTATAAGACAGTCTCTGTGATAAAAAAAAACATTTCAAGGTTTATGTTTGCCAAAATTCTTAAGGATCATCAGAAATTTCGTTGGGATAGTAACTTAACCTTTTCAAAATTTAAACTGATTTTCCCAAGACTTTTTCTAACCTTCCCAGGACTCTAGGACGAACTCTTTGGGATACGTTGATGTAATAACTGAAGCCCCCCAAGATTTTATCTAGCGTTTCCAGGACTCTAAAAAATTTTTGCGATATTAGTTTTACCTTCGCAGGACTCGAATTAACCTCCACAAGACTCTATGTGAGACTCGTTGTGATAGCAGTTTAACTCTCTCAGGGACTTTGCCAACCTTCCCAGGGCTTTTTATAAAACGCGTATAGATCATAAATTGCAATGCCAAGAGTTTTGCTATTCTTTTAAGGTCTCGCGAAAACAGTCGCTGTGATACAGTTTAACGTGTCAAGGCTTTCGCCAAACTTCTTAGGGATCTACAAAAAACTCATGGGGATAGTAAATTAACCTTTTCAAACTTTTATCTGTTTTCTTCCAAAACTTTTTTTAACGTACCACTTAACCTCCACAAGACTCTATATGAGACTCGTTGTGATAGCAATTTAACTCTCTCAGGGACTTTGCCAACCTTCCAAGGGCTTTTTAAAAAACGCGTATAGATCATAAATAGCAATGCCAAGATTTTTGCTATTCTTTTCAGGTCTCTGGAAAACAGTCGCTGTGCTAAAAACAAACGTCTCAAGGCTTTTGCCAAACTTCATAAGGAATTATAGAAAATTCATTGATCCAGTAAATTGAGCTTTCCAAAACTTTAGATGACATTCAGAAAACTTTTTTTAGCCTTTTCAAGAAAACAGTCGCTGTGATACAAATAAACGTTTCAAGGCTTTTGCCAAACTTCCAAAGGCTCTACAGAAAGCTCATGGGGATAAAAAATTTAATTTTTCAAACTTTTAGCTGTTTTTCCCAAGACTTTTTCTAACGTCCCAAAGACCCTAGAAAGTACTCCTTGGGATAGCAACTTAACTCTCTCAGGTTTTTTTTTTCTAATTTTTCTGAGGTTTTTTTAAAAAACGCATGTATATGCTAAATTAACACTGCCAAGTTTTTTGCTAACCTTCCTAGGACTCTAGGAAACAGCCGCTTTGATGAAAAAAAAATAGTTCTAGGCTTTTGCCAAACTTTCTTAGGAACTAAAAAAAAACTCATTGAGCTAGTAAATTGAGCTTTCCAAAACTTTAGATGACATTCCGAAAATTTTTTGTAGCCTTTTCAAGACTCTAGAAAGTACTCCCTGGGATAGCAACTTAAATCTCTCAGGGTTTTTGCTAACCCTCCTGAGGCTTTCTAAAAAACGCATGAATATCCTAAATGTAGATTGCCAAGACTTTTGCTAACCTTCCCAGGACTCTAGAAAACAGCCGTTGTGATGAAAAAGACCGTTTCTAAGCTGTTAGCAAACTTCCTCATGACTTATAAAAAACTCATTGGGCTAGAAAAAATTAGTGGGATAGCAATTTAACTATCCCAGGGCTTTTGCTAACCTTTCTGATGCTTTTTAAAAAACGCATTTGTATCCTAATTATACACTGCCAAGGCTTTTGCTAACCTTCCCAGGTTTCTAGAAAACAGTCGCTGTGATAAGAAAAAAATGTTTGAAGGCTTTTGCCAAACTTCCTAAGGATCATCAGAAAACTCATTGGGATAGTAAATTATCCTTTTCAAAATTTAAACTGATTTTCCCAAGACTTTTTCTAACCTTCCCAAGACTCTAGGACGAACTCTTTGGGATACGTTGATGTAATAACTGAAGCCCCCCAAGATTTTATCTAGCGTTTCCAGGACTCTAAAAAAATTTTGCGATATTAGTTTTACCTTCGCAGGACTCGAATTAACCTCCACAAGACTCTATGTGAGACTCGTTGTGATAGCAGTTTAACTCTCTCAGGGACTTTGCCAACCTTCCCAGGGCTTTTTATAAAACGCGTATAGATCATAAATTGCAATGCCAAGATTTTCGCTATTCTTTTCAGGTCTCGAGAAAACAGTCGCTGTGATACAGTTTAACATTTCAAGGCTTTAGTCAAACTTCTTAGGGATCTACAGAAAACTCATGATGATAGTAAATTAACCTTTTCAAATTTTTATCTGTTTTTTTTCCAAAACTTTTTTTAACGTACCAAAGACTCTAGAAAGTACTCCTTGTGATAGCAACCTAACTTTCTCAGGGTTTTTGCAACGCATTTATATCTTAATTGTACACTGTCAAGACTTTTGCTCACCTTCCCAAGACTCCAGAAGAGTTTGTTGGGATAGCAAGTTAAATCTCTCAGCACGTTTGCCAACCTTCTCAGGGCTCTTTAAAACGCGTGTAGATCTTAACTATACACTGTCAAGACATTTGCTAACCTTCCCAGGACTCTAGAAATCAACCGCGGTGACAAAAAAAAACGTTTCAGGGTTTTTGCAAAGTCCCTAAGGATATATAGAAATTCATAATGGGCTATTAATATGAGCTTTCCAACACTTCAAGTGACATTCCGAAAACTTTTTCTAACCTTCCAAGACTCTAAAAAAAATGTTGGGATAGCAATTTAACTGTCTCAGGGCTTTTGCTAATCTTCCTAAGGCTTTTTAAAAAACGCATTTGTATCCTAATTGCACACTGCCATGACTTTTGCTAATCTTTCCAGGTTTCTAGAAAACAGTCACTGTGATAAGAAAAAACGTTTGAAGGCTTTTACCAAACTTTCTAAGGATCATCGGAAAACTCATTGGGATAGTAACTTAACCTTTTCAAAAACTTAGCTGACTTTCCCAAGAATTTTTCCAATTTTCCAAAAACTTTTTGGGACATTCTTTGACATTCCGAAAACCTTCCATACACTCTAGAAAAACTTGTTCGGATATCAATTTAACTTTCTCAGGACGTTTGCCAAACTTCCTAAGGATCATCAGAAAACTCATTGGGAAAGTAAATTAACCTTTTCAAAATTTTAACTGTTTTTCCCAAGACTTTTTCTGACCTTCCCAAGACTCTAGAACGAACTCTTTGGGATACGATGATGTAATAACTGAAGCTCCCCCAAGATTTTATCTGGAATTTCCAGGACTCTAAAAAATCTTTGCGATAATGATTTTACCTTCGCAGGACTCGAACTAACCTCCACAAGACTCTATATGAGACTCGTTGTGATAGCAATTTAACCCTCTCAGCGACTTTGCCAACCTTCCCAGGGCTTTTTAAAAAACGCGTATAGATCATAAAAACAATGCCAAGAGTTTTGCTATTCTTTTAAGGTCTCGCGAAAACAGTCGCTGTGATACATTTTAACATGTCAAGGCTTTCGCCAAACTTCTTAGGGATCTACAAAAAACTCATGGGGATAGTAAATTAACCTTTTCAAACTTTTATCTGTTTTTTTCCAAAACTTTTTTTAACGTACCACTTAACCTCCACAAGACTCTATGTGAGACTCGTTGTGATAGCAGTTTAACTCTCTCAGGGACTTTGCCAACCTTCCCAGGGCTTTTTATAAAACGCGTATAGATCATAAATTGCAATGCCAAGAGTTTTGCTATTCTTTTAAGGTCTCGCGAAAACAGTCGCTGTGATACAGTTTAACATGTCAAGGCTTTCGCCAAACTTCTTAGGGATCTACAAAAAACTCATGGGGATAGTAAATTAACCTTTTCAAACTTTTATCTGTTTTTTTTCCAAAACTTTTTTTAACGTACCACTTAACCTCCACAAGACTCTATATGAGACTCGTTGTGATAGCAATTTAACTCTCTCAGGGACTTTGCCAACCTTCCAAGGGCTTTTTAAAAAACGCGTATAGATCATAAATAGCAATGCCAAGATTTTTGCTATTCTTTTCAGGTCTCTGGAAAACAGTCGCTGTGCTAAAAACAAACGTCTCAAGGCTTTTGCCAAACTTCATAAGGAATTATAGAAAATTCATTGATCCAGTAAATTGAGCTTTCCAAAACTTTAGATGACATTCAGAAAACTTTTTTTAGCCTTTTCAAGACTCTAGTAAGTACTCCGTGGGATAGCAACTTAACTCTCTCACGGTTTTTGCTAACTTTCCTGAGGCTTTTTGAATAACGCATGTATATCATAATTGAACATTGCCAAGACTTTTGCTAACCTTCCCAGGACTCTAGAAAACAGTCGCTGTGATACAGTTAAACGTTTCAAGGCTTTTGCCAAACTTCCAAAGGCTCTACAGAAAACTCATAGGGATAGTAAATTAGATTTTTCAAAACTTTAGCTGTTTTTCCCAAGACATTTTCTAATGTCCCAAAGACCCTAGAAAGTACTCCTTGGGATAGCAACTTAACTCTCTCAGGGTTTTTGCTAACCTTCCTCAGGCTTTTAAAAAACGCATGTATATCCTAATTGTACACTACCAAGGTTTTCACTAACCTTCCCAGGACTCTAAAAAACAGCCATTGTGATGAAAAAAAAACATCTCTAGGCTTTTGCCAAACTTTGTTAGGAACAAAAGAAAACTCATTGAGCTAGTAAATTGAGCTTTCCAAAACTTTAGATGACAATCCGAAAACTTTTTGTAGCCTTTTCAAGACTCTAGAAAGTACTCCTTGGGATAGCAACTTAACTCTCTCAGGGTTTTTGCTAACCTTCCTGAGGCTTTTTGAAAAACGCATGTATATCCTAAATATAGATTGCCAAGACTTTTGCTAACCTTCCCAGGACTCTAGAAAACAGTCGCAGTGATACAAATAAACGTTTCAAGGCTTTTGCCAGAATTCCAAAGGCTCTTTAGAAAACTCATGGGGATAAAAAATTAAATTTTTCAAAACTTTAGCTGTTTTTCCCAAGACTTTTTCTAACGTCCCAAAGACCCTAGAAAGTACTCCTTGGGATAGCAACTTAACTCTCTCAGGTTTTTTTGCTAATTTTTCTGAGGTTTTTTAAAAAACGCATGTATATGCTAAATTAACAGGCCAAGTTTTTTGCTAACCTTCCTAGGACATCTAGAAAACAGCCGCTTTAATGAATAAAAAATAGTTTTAGGCTTTTGCCAAACTTTTTTAGGAACTAAAAAAAACTCATTGAGCTAGTAAATTGAGCTTTCCAAAACTTTAGATGACATTCCGAAAAATTTTTGTAGCCTTTTCAAGACTCTAGAAAGTACTCCTTGGGATAGCAACTTAACTCTCTCAGGGTTTTTGCTAACCGTCCTGAGGCTTTTTAAAAAACGCATGAATATCCTAAATGTAGATTGCCAAGACTTTTGCTAACCTTCTCAGGACTCTAGAAAACAGCCGTTGTGATAAAAAAGACCGTTTCTAAGCTTTTAGCAAACTTCCTCAGGGCTTATAAAAAAACTCATTGGGCTAGAAAAAATTGTTGGGATAGCAATTTAACTATCTGAGGGTTTTTGCTAACCTTTCTAATGCTTTTTAAAAAACGCATTTGTATCCTAATTATACATTGCCAAGGCTTTTGCTAACCTTCCCAGGTTTCTAGAGAACAGTCGCTGTGATAAGAAAAAAAGTTTGAAGGCTTTTGCCAAACTTCCTAAGGATCATCAGAAAACTCATTGGGATAGTAAATTATCCTTTTCAAAAACTTAGCTGACTTTCCCAAGAATTTTTCCAACTTTCCAAAAACTTTTTGGGACATTCTTTGACATTCCGAAAACCTTCCATACACTCTAGAAAAACTTGTTCGGATAGCAATTTAACTTTCTCAGGACGTTTGCCAACCTTCCCAGGATTTCTTTAAAAAAATTCGTGTAGATCGTAATTTAACAAGACCAAGACTTTTGCTAACCTTCCCAGGTTTCTAGAAAATAGTCGCTGTGATAAGAAAAAAATGTTTGAAGGCTTTTGCCAAACTTCCTAAGGATCATCAGAAAACTCATTGGGAAAGTAAATTAACCTCTTCAAAATTTTAACTGTTTTTCCCAAGACTTTTTCTGACCTTCCCAAGACTCTAGAACGAATTCTTTGGGATACGTTGATGTAATAACTGAAGCACACCAAGATTTTATCTGGCCTTTCCAGGACTCAAAAAAATTTTTGCGATAATAATTTTACCTTCGCAGGACTCGAACTAACCTCCACAAGACTCTATATGAGACTCGTTGTGATAGCAATTTAACCCTCTCAGGGACTTTGCCAACCTACCCAGGGCTTTTTAAAAAACGGTTATAGATCATAAATAACAATGCCTAGAGTTTTGCTATTCTTTTCAGGTCTCGAGAAAACAGTCGCTGTGATACAGTTGAACATTTCAAGGCTTTCGCCTAACTTCTTAGGGATCTACAGAAAACTCATGATGATAGTAAATTAACCTTTTCAAACTTTTATCTGTTTTTTTTTGACATTCCGAAAACCTTCTCCAGACTCTAGAAAAAATAGTTGGGATAGTAATTTAACTTTCTTGGGATAGTATTCAGGAACTTTGTCAACCTTCCCAGAGCTTTCTAATAAACGCGTATAGATCATTAAGTAACAATGCCAAGATTTTTGCTATTCTTCCCAGGTCTCGAGAAAACAGTCGCTGTGATACAGTTGAACTATTCGATGCTTTTTCCAAACATCCTGAGGATCTACAGAAAACTCATGGGGATAGTAAATTAACCATCCAAAATTTTAGCTGTTTTTCCTAAGACTTTTTCCAAAGTACCAAAGACTCTAAAAAGTGCTCCTTGGGACAGCAACTTAACTCTCAGAGTTTTTGCAATGCATGTACGTCCTAAAGGTACACTGTCAACAGTTTTGCTATTCTTTTCAGGTCTCGAGAAAACAGTCGCTGTGATACAGTTTAACATTTCAAGGCTTTCGCCGAACTTCTTAGGGATCTACAGAAAACTCATGATGATAGTAAATTAACCTTTTCAAACTTTTATCTGTTTTTTTTCCAAAACTTTTTTTAACGTACCAAAGACTCTAGAAAGTACTCGTTGTGATAGCAACTTAACTTTCTCTGGGTTTTTGCAACGCATTTATATCTTAATTGTACACTGTCAAGGCTTTTGCTAACCTTTCCCAATTCTTTTTTTGACCTTCCCAAGATTCTAAAAAAGGTTGAGATAGCAATTTAACACTCTCAAGACTTTTGCCAACCTTCCCAAGGCTCGAGCAGTAAGTCGCGGTGATTAAAAAAACGCTTCAAGGCTTTTGTCATCCCTCCTGAGGATCTATAGAAAACTCATTGCGATAGTTAATTAAACTTTTCAAAGCTGTAGCTGACTTTCCAAGAATTTTTTCAACTTTCCAAAAACTTTTTTTGGGACATTCTTTGACATTCCGAAACTTTCCCAAGACTCAAGAAAAATTTGTTGGGATAGCAAGTTAACTCTCTCAAGACGTTTGCCAACTTTTTCAGAGCTTTTGAAAAAACTCGTGTAGATCTTAACTATACACTGTCAAGACCTTTGCTATTCCTCCCAGGACTCTAGAAATCAACCGCGGTGATAAAAAAAAGTTTCAGGGTTTTTGCAAAGTTTCTAAGGATATATAAAAAATTCATATTGGGCTATTAATATGAGCTTTCCAACACTTCAAGTGACATTCCGAAAACTTATTCTAACCTTCCAAGACTTCCAAGACAAATTGTTGGGATAGCAATTTAACTCTCTCAGGGCTTTTGCTAATCTTCCTAAGGCTTTTTAAAAAACGCATTTCTATCCTAATTGCACACTGCCAACACTTTTGCTAATCTTTCCAGGTTTCTAGAAAACAGTCACAGTGATAAGAAAAAACGTTTGAAAGCTTTTGCCAAATTTTCTAAGGATCATCGGAAAACTCATTGGGATAGTAAATTAATCTTTTCAAAATTTTACCTGACTTTCCCAAGACTTTTTCTAACTTTCTCAAGACTCTAAAACGAACTCCTTGGGATACGTTGATGTAATAATTAAAGCTCCCCGAGACTTTATCAAGCCTTTCCAGGACTCTAGAAAAATGTTGCGATAATATTTTTTACCTTCGCAGGACTCAAATTAACCTTCACAAGACTCTATATGAGACTCGTTGTGATAGCACTTTAACTCACTCAGGAACTTTGTCAACCTTCACAGGGCTTTTTAATAAACGCGTATAGATCATAAATTAACAATGCCAAGATTTTTGCTATTCTTCCCAGGTCTCGAGAAAACAGTCGCTGTGATACAGTTGAACAACTCAAGGCTTTTTCCAAACTTCCTTAGAAAACTCTACAGAAAACTCATGGATATAGTAAATTAACCATTCAAAACTTTAGCTGTTTTTCCTAAGATTTTTTCTAAAGTACCAAAGACTCTAAAAAGTACTCCATGGGATATCAACTTAACTCTCTCAGAGTTTTTGCAACGCATGTACGTCCTAAATGTACACTGTCAAGACTTTTGCTAACCTTCCCAGGATTCTAGAAAACAGCCGCTGTGATGAAAAAAACCTTTCTAACCTTTCCTTTGGAACTATAGTAAACACATTGGGCTAGTAATTTGAGCTTTCCAGAACTAAAGATGATATTCCGGAAACTTTTTTGGGATAATTTTTTTGACATTTCGAAAAGTTTCCCAAGACTCTTGAAAAAATTGTTGGGATAGCAATTTAACTCTCTCCAGACAATTGCTAACCCTCCCAGGTTTCTAGAAAACAGTCACTAACATAAAAAAAAATTTTCACGGCTTTTGTTTGCCAAACCTCTTAAGGATCATCAGAAATTTCATTGAGATAGTAATTTAACCTTTTCAAAAATTCAGCTAACTTTCCCAAGAAATTTTCTAACTTTCCGAAATCTATTTTGGGACATTTTTTTGACATTCCGAAAACCTTCTCCAGACTCTAGAAAAAATAGTTGGGATAGTAATTTAACTTTCTTGAGATAGTATTCAGGAACTTTGTCAACCTTCCCAGAGCTTTCTAATAAACGCGTATAGATCATTAAGTAACAATGCCAAGATTTTTGCTATTCTTCCCAGGTCTCGAGAAAACAGTCGCTGTGATACAGTTGAACTATTCGATGCTTTTTCCAAACATCCTGAGGATCTACAGAAAACTCATGGGGATAGTAAATTAACCATTCAAAACTTTAGCTGTTTTTCCTAAGACTTTTTCTAAAGTACCAACGACTCTAAAAAGTGCTCCTTGGGATAGCAACTTAACTCTTTCAGAGTTTTTGCAACGCATGTACGTCCTAAAGGTACACTGTCAAGACTTTTGCTAACCTTCCCAGGATTCTAGAAAACAGCCACTGTGATGAAAAATTCTTTCGAGGCTTTTGCTAAACCTCCTTAGGAACTATAGTAAACACATTGGGCTAGTAATTTGAGCTTTCCAAAACTTCAGATGACATTTCGAAATTTTTCTCAAGATTCTAGAAACCGTTTGCCAACCTTGCCAGGATTCTTTCAAAAAACTCGTGCAGATCGTAGTTCAACAAGGCCAAGACTTTTGCTAACCTTCCCAGGTTTCTAGAAAACAGTCGCTGTTATTTAAAAAAAACGTTTCAAGGCTTTTGTTTGCCAAACGTCTGAAGGATCATCAGAAATTTCATTGGGATAGTAATTTAACCTTTTCAAAATATCAGCTAACTTTCCCAAAAGTTTTTCTAACTTTCCGAAAACTATTTTCGGACATTTTTTTGACATTCCAAAAACTTTTCCCAGACTCCAGAAAAATTTGTTGGTATAGCAATTTACCTTTCTCGGGACGTTTGCCAACCTTCCCAGGATTCTTAAAAAAAACTCGTGCAGATCGTAATTTAACAATGCCAAGATTTTTGCTAACCTTCCCAGGTTTCTAGAAAACAGTCGCTGTGATTAAATGAAAAACGTTTCAAGGCTTTCGTTTACCAATCTTCTTAAGGATCATTGGAAACTTCCTTGGGATAGTAATTTCACCTTTTCAAAAATTTAGCTGACTTTCCCAAGAATTTTTCCAACTTTTCAAAAAAATTTTTGAGACATTCTTTGGCATTCCGGAAACCTTCCAAAGACTCTAGAAATTTTGTTGGGATAGCACTTTAACTCTCTCAGGACGTTTGCCAACCTTCCCAGGATTCTTTAAAAAAACTCGTGTAGATCGTAATTTAAGTTCTCCAAGACTTTTGCTAACCTTCCCAGGTTTCTAGAAAACAGTCGCTGTTGGGATTTAAAAAAAAAACCTTTCAAGGCTTTTGTTTACCAATCTTCTTAAGGATCATCAGAAGTTTCATTGGGATAGTAATTTAACCTTTTCAAAAACTTAGCTGACTTTCCCTTGAATTTTCCAACCTTCCAAAACCTTTTTTGGGACATTCTTTGACATTCCGAAAACCTTCCAAAGACTCTAGAAAATTTGTTGGGATAGCACTTTAGCTCTCTCAGGACGTTTGCCAATCTTCCCAGGATTCTTTAAAAACTCGTGAAGATCGTAATTTAACTATGCCAAGACTTTTGCTAGCTTTCCCAGGTTTCTTGAAAACAGTCGCTATGATTTAAAAAAAAACTTTTCAAGGCTTTTGTTTGCTAAACTTCTGAAGGATCATCAGAAATTTCCTTGGGATAGTAATTTAACCTTTTCAAAAACTTAGCTGACTTTCCCAAGAACTTTTTCAACTTTCCAAAAAATTTTTTGGGACATTTTTTGACATTCCGATACTTTCCCAAGACTCTAGAAAAATTTGTTGGGATAGCATTTAACTCTCTCAGGACGTTTGCCAACCTTCCCAGGATTCTTTAAAAAACTCGTGTAGATCGTACTTCAGCTATGACAAGACTTTTGCTAGCTTTCCCAGGTTTCTTGAAAACAGTCGCTATGATTAGAAAAACGTTTCAAGGCTTTTGTTTGCCAAATTTCTAAAGGATCATCAAAAAAATTTTTTTGGGATAGTAATTTAACCATTTCAAAAATTCAGCGCACTTTCCCAAGAATTTTTCTAACTTTCCAAAAACTATTTTCGGACATTTTTTTTGACATTCCGAAAACCTTCCCCAGACTCCAGAAAAATTTGTTGGGATAGCAATTTAATTTTCTCAGGACGTTTGCCAACCCTCCCAGGATTCTTTAAAAAAATTCGTGTAGATCGTAGTTTAACAATGCCAAGACTTTTGCTAACCTTCCCCCAGGTTTCTAGAAAACAGTCGCTGTGATTAAAAAAAAATGTTTCAAGGCTTTTGTTTACCAATCTTCTTAAGAATCATCAGAATTTTCATTGGGATAGTAATTTAACCTTTTCAAAAACTTAGCTGACTTTCCCATGAATTTTTCCAACTCTCCAAAACCTTTTTTGTGACATTCTTTGACATTCCGGAAACCTTCCAAAGACTCTAGAAAATTTGTTGGGGTAGCAATTTAACTCTCTCAGGACGTTTTTCAACCTTCCCAGGATTCTCTAAAAAACTCGTGTAGATCGTAATTTAACTATGCCAACACTTTTGCTAGCTTTCCCAGGTTTCTTGAAAACAGTCGCTATGATTTAAAAAAAACGTTTCAAGGCTTTTGTTTGCCAAACTTCAGAAAGATCATCAGAAATTTCATTGGGATAGTAATTTAACCTTTTCAAAAACTTAGCTGACTTTCTCAAGAATTTTTTCAACTTTCCAAAAACTTTTTTGGGACATTCTTTGACATTCCGAATTTTTCCCAAGACTCTAGAAAAATTTGTTGGGTTAGCAATTTAACTCTCTGAGGACGTTTGCCAACCTTCCCAGGATTCTTTAAAAAACTCGTGTAGATCGTACTTCAGCTATGACAAGACTTTTGCTAGCTTTCCCAGGTTTCTTGAAAACAGTCGCTATGATTAGAAAAACGTTTCAAGGCTTTTGTTTGCCAAATTTCTAAAGGATCATCAAAAATTTTTTTTTGGGATAGTAATTTAACCATTTCAAAAATTCAGCGCACTTTCCCAAGAATTTTTCTAACTTTCCAAAAACTATTTTCGGACATTTTTTTTGACATTCCGAAAACCTTCCCCAGACTCCAGAAAAATTTGTTGGGATAGCAATTTAATTTTCTCAGGACGTTTGCCAACCCTCCCAGGATTCTTTAAAAAAATTCGTGTAGATCGTAGTTTAACAATGCCAAGACTTTTGCTAACCTTCCCCCAGGTTTCTAGAAAACAGTCGCTGTGATTAAAAAAAAATGTTTCAAGGCTTTTGTTTACCAATCTTCTTAAGAATCATCAGAATTTTCATTGGGATAGTAATTTAACCTTTTCAAAAACTTAGCTGACTTTCCCATGAATTTTTCCAACTCTCCAAAACCTTTTTTGTGACATTCTTTGACATTCCGGAAACCTTCCAAAGACTCTAGAAAATTTGTTGGGGTAGCAATTTAACTCTCTCAGGACGTTTTTCAACCTTCCCAGGATTCTCTAAAAAACTCGTGTAGATCGTAATTTAACTATGCCAACACTTTTGCTAGCTTTCCCAGGTTTCTTGAAAACAGTCGCTATGATTTAAAAAAAACGTTTCAAGGCTTTTGTTTGCCAAACTTCAGAAAGATCATCAGAAATTTCATTGGGATAGTAATTTAACCTTTTCAAAAACTTAGCTGACTTTCTCAAGAATTTTTTCAACTTTCCAAAAACTTTTTTGGGACATTCTTTGACATTCCGAATTTTTCCCAAGACTCTAGAAAAATTTGTTGGGTTAGCAATTTAACTCTCTGAGGACGTTTGCCAACCTTCCCAGGATTCTTTAAATAAAACACGTGTAGATCGTAATTTAACTATGCCAAGACTTTTGCTAACCTTCCCAGGTTTCTAGAAAACAGTCGCTGTTGTGATTTAAAAAAAAAAAAACGTTTTCTAAAGGATCATCAGAAATTTCGTTGGGATAGTAATTTAACCTTTTCAATAATTCAGCGCACTTTCCCAAGAATTTTTCTAACTTTCCAAAAACTATTTTCGGACTTTTTTTGACATTCCGAAAACCTTCCCCAAACTCCAGAAAAATTTGTTGGGATAGCAAATTAATTTTCTTAGGACGTTTACCAACCTTCCCAGGATTCTTAAAATAAAAATTCGAGTAGATCGTAATTTAACAATGCCAAGACTTCTGCTAACCTTCCCAGATTTCTAGAAAACAGTCGCTGTGATTTAAAAAAAACGTTTGAAGGTTTTTGTTTACCAATCTTCTTAAGGGTCATCAGAAGTTTCATTGGGATAGTAATTTAACCTTTTCAAAAGCTTAGCTCACTTTCCCATGAATTTTTCCAACTTTCCAAAACTTTTTTTAGGACATTCTTTGACATTCCGAAACTTTCCCAAGACTCTAGAAAAATTTGTTGGGATAGCAATTTAACTCTCTCAGGACGTTTGCCAAACTTCCCAGGATTCTTTAAAAAAACTCGTGTAGATCGTAATTTAACTATGCCAAGACTTTTGCTAGCTTTCCCAGGTTTCTTGAAAACAGTCGCTATGATTTTAAAGAAAAACGTTTCAAGGCTCTTGTTTGCCAAACTTCTGAAGGATCATCAGAAGTTTCATTGGGATAGTGATTTAACCTTTTCAAAAACTTAGCTGACTTTCTCATGAAATTTTCCAACTTTCCAAAACCTTTTTTGGGACATTCTTTGACATTCCGGAAACCTTCCAAAGACTCTAGAAAATTAGTTGGGGTAGCAATTTAGCTCTCTCAGGACGTTTGCCAACCTTCCCAGGATTCTTTAAAAAAACTCGTGTAGATCGTAATTTAACTATGCAAAGAGTTTTGCTAGCTTTCCCAGGTTTCTTGAAAACAGTCGCTATGATTTTAAAGAAAAACGTTTCAAGGCTTTTGTTTGCCAAACTTCTGAAGGATCATCAGAAATTTCATTGGGATAGTAATTTAACCTTTTCAAAAACTTAGCTGACTTTCCCAAGAATTTTTTCAACTTTCCAAAAAAGTTTTTTGAAACATTCTTTGACATTCCGGAAACTTTCCCAAGACTCTAGAAAAATTTGTTGGGATAGCAATTTAACTCTCTCAGGACGTTTGCCAAACTTCCCAGGATTCTTTAAAAAAACTCGTGTAGATCGTAATTTAACTATGCAAAGACTTTTGCTAGCTTTCCCAGGTTTCTTGAAAACAGTCGCTATGATTTTAAAGAAAAACGTTTCAAGGCTTTTGTTTGCCAAACTTCTGAAGGATCATCAGAAATTTCATTGGGATAGTAGTTTAACCTTTTCAAAAACTTAGCTGACTTTCCCAAGAATTTTTTCAACTTTCCAAAAAAGTTTTTTGAAACATTCTTTGACATTCCGGAAACTTTCCCAAGACTCTAGAAAAATTTGTTGGGATAGCAAATTAATTTTCTTAGGACGTTTACCAACCTTCCCAGGATTCTTAAAATAAAAATTCGAGTAGATCGTAATTTAACAATGCCAAGACTTCTGCTAACCTTCCCAGATTTCTAGAAAACAGTCGCTGTGATTTAAAAAAAACGTTTGAAGGTTTTTGTTTACCAATCTTCTTAAGGGTCATCAGAAGTTTCATTGGGATAGTAATTTAACCTTTTCAAAAGCTTAGCTCACTTTCCCATGAATTTTTCCAACTTTCCAAAACTTTTTTTAGGACATTCTTTGACATTCCGAAACTTTCCCAAGACTCTAGAAAAATTTGTTGGGATAGCAATTTAACTCTCTCAGGACGTTTGCCAAACTTCCCAGGATTCTTTAAAAAAACTCGTGTAGATCGTAATTTAACTATGCCAAGACTTTTGCTAGCTTTCCCAGGTTTCTTGAAAACAGTCGCTATGATTTTAAAGAAAAACGTTTCAAGGCTCTTGTTTGCCAAACTTCTGAAGGATCATCAGAAGTTTCATTGGGATAGTGATTTAACCTTTTCAAAAACTTAGCTGACTTTCTCATGAAATTTTCCAACTTTCCAAAACCTTTTTTGGGACATTCTTTGACATTCCGGAAACCTTCCAAAGACTCTAGAAAATTAGTTGGGGTAGCAATTTAGCTCTCTCAGGACGTTTGCCAACCTTCCCAGGATTCTTTAAAAAAACTCGTGTAGATCGTAATTTAACTATGCAAAGACTTTTGCTAGCTTTCCCAGGTTTCTTGAAAACAGTCGCTATGATTTTAAAGAAAAACGTTTCAAGGCTTTTGTTTGCCAAACTTCTGAAGGATCATCAGAAATTTCATTGGGATAGTAATTTAACCTTTTCAAAAACTTAGCTGACTTTCCCAAGAATTTTTTCAACTTTCCAAAAAAGTTTTTTGAAACATTCTTTGACATTCCGGAAACTTTCCCAAGACTCTAGAAAAATTTGTTGGGATAGCCATTCAACTCTCTCAGGACGTTTGCCAACCTTCCCAGGATTCTTTAAAAAAAACTTGTGTAGATCGTAATTTAACAATGCCAAGACTTTTGCTAACCTTCCCATGTTTCTAGAAAACTGTCGCTGTGATAAAAAAAAAACTTTTCATTCCTTTTGTTTACCAATCTTCTTAAAGATCATCAGAAATTTCATTTGGATACTACTTTAACCTTTTCAAAAGCTTAGCTCACTTTCCCACGAGTTTTCCAACTTTCCAAAAACCTTTTTGGGACATTCTTTGACATTCCGGAAACTTTCCCAAGACTCTAGAAAAATTTGTTGGGATAGCCATTTAACTCTCTCAGGACGTTTGCCAACCTTCCCAGGATTCTTTAAAAACTCGTGTAGATCGTAATTTAACTATGCAAAGACTTTTGCTAGCTTTCCCAGGTTTCTTGAAAACAGTCGCTATGATTTTAAAGAAAAAAGTTTCAAGGCTTTTGTTTGCCAAACTTCTGAAGGATCATCAGAAATTTCATTGGGATAGTAATTTAACCTTTTCAAAAACTTAGCTGACTTTCCCAAGAATTTTTTCAACTTTCCAAAAAATTTTTTTGAAACATTCTTTGACATTCCGGAAACTTTCCCAAGACTCTAGAAAAATTTGTTGGGATAGCCATTCAACTCTCTCAGGACGTTTGCCAACCTTCCCAGGATTCTTTTAAAAAAACTTGTGTAGATCGTAATTTAACAATGCCAAGACTTTTGCTAACCTTCCCATGTTTCTAGAAAACTGTCGCTGTGATTAAAAAAAAACTTTTCATTCCTTTTGTTTACCAATCTTCTTAAAGATCATCAGAAATTTCATTTGGATACTACTTTAACCTTTTCAAAAGCTTAGCTCACTTTCCCACGAGTTTTCCAACTTTCCAAAAACCTTTTTGGGACATTCTTTGACATTCCGGAAACTTTCCCAAGACTCTAGAAAAATTTGTTGGGATAGCCATTTAACTCTCTCAGGACGTTTGCCAACCTTCCCAGGATTCTTTAAAAACTCGTGTAGATCGTAATTTAACTATGCCAAGACTTTTGCTAGCTTTCCCAGGTTTCTTGAAAACAGTCGCTATGATTTTAAAGAAAAACGTTTCAAGGCTTTTGTTTGCCAAACTTCTGAAAGATCATCAGAAATTTCATTGGGATAGTAATTTAACCTTTTCAAAAACTTAGCTGACTTTCCCAAAAATTTTTTCAACTTTCCAAAAATTTATTTTGAAACATTCTTTGACATTCCGGAAACTTTCCCAAGACTCTAGAAAAATTTGTTGGGAAGCCATTCAACTCTCTCAGGACGTTTGCCAACCTTCCCAGGATTCTTTTAAAAAACTTGTGTCGATCGTAATTTAACTATGCCAAGACTTTTGCTAACCTTCCCAGGTTTCTAGAAAACAGTCGCTGTTGTGATTTAAAAAAAAACGTTTTCTAAAGGATCATCAGAAATTTCGTTGGGATAGTAATTTAACCTTTTCAAAAATTAAGCGCACTTTCCCAAGAATTTTTCTAACTTTCCAAAAACTATTTTCGGACTTTTTTTGACATTCCGAAAACCTTCCCCAGACTCCAGAAAAATTTGTTGGGATAGCAAATTAATTTTCTTAGGACGTTTGCCAACCTTCCCAGGATTCTTAAAAAAAATTCGTGTAGATCATAATTTAACAATGCCAAGACTTCTGCTAACCTTCCCAGATTTCTAGAAAACAGTCGCTGTGATTAAAAAAATCGTTTGAAGGTTTTTGTTTACCAATCTTCTTAAGGATCATCAGAAATTTCATTGGGATAGTAATTTAACCTTTTCAAAAGTTTAGCTCACTTTCCCATGAATTTTTCCAACTTTCCAAAACTTTTTTAGGACATTCTTTGACATTTCGAAACTTTCCCAAGACTCTAGAAAAATTTGTTGGGATAGCAATTTAACTCTCTCAGGACGTTTGCCAAACTTCCCAGGATTCTTTAAAAAAACTCGTGTAGATCGTAATTTAACTATGCCAAGACTTTTGCTAGCTTTCCCAGGTTTCTTGAAAACAGTCGCTATGATTTTAAAGAAAAACGTTTCAAGGCTCTTGTTTGCCAAACTTCTGAAGGATCATCAGAAGTTTCATTGGGATAGTAATTTAACCTTTTCAAAAACTTAGCTGACTTCCCATGAATTTTTCCAACTTTCCAAAACCTTTTTTGGGACATTCTTTGACATACCGGAAACCTTCCAAAGACTCTAGAAAATTAGTTGGGGTAGCAATTTAGCTCTCTCAGAACGTTTGCCAAACTTCCCAGGATTCTTTAAAAAAACTCGTGTAGATCGTAATTTAACTATGCCAAGACTTTTGCTAGCTTTCCCAGGTTTCTTGAAAACAGTCGCTATGCTTTTAAAGAAAAACGTTTCAAGGCTCTTGTTTGCCAAACTTCTGAAGGATCATCAGAAGTTTCATTGGGATAGTAATTTAACCTTTTCAAAAACTTAGCTGAATTCCCATGAATTTTTCCAACTTTCCAAAACCTTTTTTTAGGACATTCTTTGACATTCCGGAAACCTTCCAAAGACTCTAGAAAATTAGTTGGGGTAGCAATTTAGCTCTCTCAGGACGTTTGCCAACCTTCCCAGGATTCTTTAAAAACTCGTGTAGATCGTAATTTAACTATGCCAAGACTTTTGCTAGCTTTCCCAGGTTTCTTGAAAACAGTCGCTATGATTTTAAAGAAAAAGGTTTCAAGGCTTTTGTTTGCCAAACTTCTGAAGGATCATCAGAAGTTTCATTGGGATAGTAATTTAACTTTTTCAAAAACTTAGCTGACTTTCCCATGAATTTTTCCAACTTTCCAAAACCTTTTTTGGGAAATTCTTTGACATTCCGGAAACCTTCCAAAGACTCTAGAAAATTAGTTGGGGTAGCAATTTAGCTCTCTCAGGACGTTTGCCAACCTTCCCAGGATTCTTTAAAAACTCGTGTAGATCGTAATTTAACTATGCCAAGACTTTTGCTAGCTTTCCCAGGTTTCTTGAAAACAGTCGCTATGATTTTAAAGAAAAACGTTTCAAGGCTTTTGTTTGCCAAACTTCTGAAGGATCATCAGAAGTTTCATTGGGATAGTAATTTAACCTTTTCAAAAACTTAGCTGACTTTCCCATGAATTTTTCCAACTTTCCAAAACCTTTTTTGGGACATTCTTTGACATTCCGGAAACCTTTCAAAGACTCTAGAAAATTAGTTCGGGTAGCAATTTAGCTCTCTCAGTACGTTTGCCAAACTTCCCAGGATTCTTTAAAAAAACTCGTGAAGATCGTAATTTAACAATGCCAAGACTTTTGCTAGCTTTCCCAGGTTTCTTGAAAACAGTCGCTATGATTTTAAAGAAAAACGTTTCAAGGCTCTTGTTTGCCAAACTTCTGAAGGATCATCAGAAGTTTCATTGGGATAGTAATTTAACGTTTTCAAAAACTTGGCTGACTTCCCATGAATTTTTCCAACTTTCCAAAACCTTTTTTGGGACATTCTTTGACATTCCGGAAACCTTCCAAAGACTCTAGAAAATTAGTTGGGGTAGCAATTTAGCTCTCTCAGGACGTTTGCCAACCTTCCCAGGATTCTTTAAAAACTCGTGTAGATCGTAATTTAACTATGCCAAGACTTTTGCTAGCTTTCCCAGGTTTCTTGAAAACAGTCGCTATGATTTTAAAGAAAAACGTTTCAAGGCTTTTGATTGCCAAACTTCTGAAGGATCATCAGAAGTTTCATTGGGATAGTAATTTAACTTTTTCAAAAACTTAGCTAACTTTCCCATGAATTTTTCCAACTTTCCAAAACCTTTTTTGGGACATTCTTTGACATTCCGGAAACCTTCCAAAGACTCTAGAAAATTAGTTGGGGTAGCAATTTAGCTCTCTCAGGACGTTTGCCAACCTTCCCAGGATTCTTTAAAAACTCGTGTAGATCGTAATTTAACTATGCCAAGACTTTTGCTAGCTTTCCCAGGTTTCTTGAAAACAGTCGCTATGATTTTAAAGAAAAACGTTTCAAGGCTTTTGTTTGCCAAACTTCTGAAGGATCATCAGAAGTTTCATTGGGATAGTAATTTAACCTTTTCAAAAACTTAGCTGACTTTCCCATGAATTTTTCCAACTTTCCAAAACCTTTTTTGGGACATTCTTTGACATTCCGGAAACCTTCCAAAGACTCTAGAAAATTAGTTCGGGTAGCAATTTAGCTCTCTCAGGACGTTTGCCAACCTTCCCAGGATTCTTTAAAAACTCGTGTAGATCGTAATTTAACTATGCCAAGACTTGTGCTAGCTTTCCCAGGTTTCTTGAAAACAGTCGCTATGATTTTAAAGAAAAACGTTTCAAGGCTCTTGTTTGCCAAACTTCTGAAGGATCATCAGAAGTTTCATTGGGAAAGTAATTTAACCTTTTCAAAAACTTAGCTGACTTTCCCATGAATTTTTCCAACTTTCCAAAACCTTTTTTGGACATTCTTTGAAATTCCGGAAACCTTCCAAAGACTCTAGAAAATTAGTTGGGGTAGCAATTTAGCTCTCTCAGGACGTTTGCCAACCTTCCCAGGATTCTTTAAAAACTCGTGTAGATCGTAATTTAACTATGCCAAGACTTTTGCTAGCTTTCCCAGGTTTCTTGAAAACAGTCGCTATGATTTTAAAGAAAAACGTTTCAAGGCTTTTGTTTGCCAAACTTCTGAAGGATCATCAGAAATTTCATTGGGATAGTAATTTAACCTTTTCAAAAACTTAGCTGACTTTCCCAAGAATTTTTTCAACTTTCCAAAAAATTTTTTTGAAACATTCTTTGACATTCCGGAAACTTTCCCAAGACTCTAGAAAAATTAGTTGGGATAGCCATTCAACTCTCTCAGGACGTTTGCCAACCTTCCCAGGATTCTTTAAAAAAACTTGTGTATATCGTAATTTAACTATGCCAAGACTTTTGCTAACCTTCCCAGGTTTCTAGAAAACAGTCGCTGTTGTGATTTAAAAAAAAAAACGTTTTCTAAAGGATCATCAGAAATTTCGTTGGGATAGTAATTTAACCTTTTCAAAAATTCAGCGCACTTTCCCAAGAATTTTTCTAACTTTCCAAAAACTGTTTTCGGACTTTTTTTGACATTCCGAAAACCTTCCACAGACTCCAGAAAAATTTGTTGGGATAGCAAATTAATTTTCTTAGGACGTTTGCCAACCTTCCCAGGATTCTTAGAAAAAAAAATTCGTGTAGATCGTAATTTAACAATGCCAAGACTTCTGCTAACCTTCCCAGATTTCTAGAAAACAGTCGCTGTGATTAAAAAAAAACGTTTGAAGGTTTTTGTTTACCAATCTTCTTAAGGATCATCAGAAATTTTATTGGGATAGTAATTTAACCTTTTCAAAAACTTAGCTGACTTTCCCATGAATTTTTCCAACTTTCCAAAACCTTTTTTGGACATTCTTTGAAATTCCGGAAACCTTCCAAAGACTCTAGAACATTAGTTGGGGTAGCAATTTAGCTCTCTCAGGACGTTTGCCAACCTTCCCAGGATTCTTTAAAAACTCGTGTAGATCGTAATTCAACTATGCCAAGACTTTTGCTAGCTTTCCCAGGTTTCTTGAAAACAGTCGCTATGATTTTTAAAAAAAAACGTTTGAAGGTTTTTGTTTACCAATCTTCTTAAGGATCATCAGAAATTTTATTGGGATAGTAATTTAACCTTTTCAAAAGCTTAGCTCACTTTCCCATGAATTTTTCCAACTTTCCAAAACTTTTTTTAGTACATTCTTTGACATTCCGAAACTTTCCCAAGACTCTAGAAAAATTTGTTATATAGCAATTTAACTCTCTCAGGACGTTTGCCAAACTTCCCAGGATTCTTTAAAAAAACTCGTGTAGATCGTAATTTAACTATGCCAAGACTTGTGCTAGCTTTCCCAGGTTTCTTGAAAACAGTCGCTATGATTTTAAAGAAAAACGTTTCAAGGCTCTTGTTTGCCAAACTTCTGAAGGATCATCAGAAGTTTCATTGGGATAGTAATTTAACCTTTTCAAAAACTTAGCTGACTTTCCCATGAATTTTTCCAACTTTCCAAAACCTTTTTTGGACATTCTTTGAAATTCCGGAAACCTTCCAAAGACTCTAGAACATTAGTTGGGGTAGCAATTTAGCTCTCTCAGGACGTTTGCCAACCTTCCCAGGATTCTTTAAAAACTCGTGTAGATCGTAATTCAACTATGCCAAGATTTTTGCTAGCTTTCCCAGGTTTCTTGAAAATAGTCGCTATGATTTTAAAGAAAAACGTTTCAAGGCTCTTGTTTGCCAAACTTCTGAAGGATCATCAGAAGTTTCATTGGGATAGTAATTTAACCTTTTCAAAAACTTAGCTGACTTTCCCATGAATTTTTCCAACTTTCCAAAACCTTTTTTGGGACATTCTTTGACATTCCGGAAACCTTCCAAAGACTCTAGAAAATTAGTTGGGGTAGCAATTTAGCTCTCTCAGGACGTTTGCCAACCTTCCCAGGATTCTTTAAAAACTCGTGTAGATCGTAATTTAACTATGCCAAGACTTTTGCTAGCTTTCCCAGGTTTCTTGAAAATAGTCGCTATGATTTTAAAGAAAAACGTTTCAAGGCTCTTGTTTGCCAAACTTCTGAAGGATCATCAGAAGTTTCATTGGGATAGTAATTTATCCTTTTCAAAAACTTAGCTGACTTTCCCATGAATTTTTCCAACTTTCCAAAACCTTTTTTGGGACATTCTTTGAAATTCCGGAAACCTTCCAAAGACTCTAGAACATTAGTTGGGGTAGCAATTTAGCTCTCTCAGGACGTTTGCCAACCTTCCCAGGATTCTCTATAAACTCGTGTAGATCGTAATTCAACTATGCCAAGACTTTTGCTAGCTTTCCCAGGTTTCTTGAAAACAGTCGCTATGATTTAAAAAAAAACGTTTGAAGGTTTTTGTTTACCAATCTTCTTAAGGATCATCAGAAATTTTATTGGGATAGTAATTTAACCTTTTCAAAAGCTTAGCTCACTTTCCCATGAATTTTTCCAACTTTCCAAAACTTTTTTTAGTACATTCTTTGACATTCCGAAACTTTCCCAAGACTCTAGAAAAATTTGTTATATAGCAATTTAACTCTCTCAGGACGTTTGCCAAACTTCCCAGGATTCTTTAAAAAAACTCGTGTAGATCGTAATTTAACTATGCCAAGACTTGTGCTAGCTTTCCCAGGTTTCTTGAAAACAGTCGCTATGATTTTAAAGAAAAACGTTTCAAGGCTCTTGTTTGCCAAACTTCTGAAGGATCATCAGAAGTTTCATTGGGATAGTAATTTAACCTTTTCAAAAACTTAGCTGACTTTCCCATGAATTTTTCCAACTTTCCAAAACCTTTTTTGGACATTCTTTGAAATTCCGGAAACCTTCCAAAGACTCTAGAACATTAGTTGGGGTAGCAATTTAGCTCTCTCAGGACGTTTGCCAACCTTCCCAGGATTCTTTAAAAACTCGTGTAGATCGTAATTCAACTATGCCAAGACTTTTGCTAGCTTTCCCAGGTTTCTTGAAAATAGTCGCTATGATTTTAAAGAAAAACGTTTCAAGGTTCTTGTTTGCCAAACTTCTGAAGGATCATCAGAAGTTTCATTGGGATAGTAATTTAACCTTTTCAAAAACTTAGCTGACTTTCCCATGAATTTTTCCAACTTTCCAAAACCTTTTTTGGGACATTCTTTGACATTCCGGAAACCTTCCAAAGACTCTAGAAAATTAGTTGGGGTAGCAATTTAGCTCTCTCAGGACGTTTGCCAACCTTCCCAGGATTCTTTAAAAACTCGTGTAGATCGTAATTTAACTATGCCAAGACTTTTGCTAGCTTTCCCAGGTTTCTTGAAAATAGTCGCTATGATTTTAAAGAAAAACGTTTCAAGGCTCTTGTTTGCCAAACTTCTGAAGGATCATCAGAAGTTTCATTGGGATAGTAATTTATCCTTTTCAAAAACTTAGCTGACTTTCCCATGAATTTTTCCAACTTTCCAAAACCTTTTTTGGGACATTCTTTGAAATTCCGGAAACCTTCCAAAGACTCTAGAACATTAGTTGGGGTAGCAATTTAGCTCTCTCAGGACGTTTGCCAACCTTCCCAGGATTCTTTAAAAACTCGTGTAGATCGTAATTCAACTATGCCAAGACTTTTGCTAGCTTTCCCAGGTTTCTTGAAAACAGTCGCTATGATTTTAAAAAAAACGTTTGAAGGTTTTTGTTTACCAATCTTCTTAAGGATCATCAGAAATTTTATTGGGATAGTAATTTAACCTTTTCAAAAGCTTAGCTCACTTTCCCATGAATTTTTCCAACTTTCCAAAACTTTTTTTAGTACATTCTTTGACATTCCGAAACTTTCCCAAGACTCTAGAAAAATTTGTTATATAGCAATTTAACTCTCTCAGGACGTTTGCCAAACTTCCCAGGATTCTTTAAAAAAACTCGTGTAGATCGTAATTTACCTATGCCAAGACTTGTGCTAGCTTTCCCAGGTTTCTTGAAAACAGTCGCTATGATTTTAAAGAAAAACGTTTCAAGGCTCTTGTTTGCCAAACTTCTGAAGGATCATCAGAAGTTTCATTGGGATAGTAATTTAACCTTTTCAAAAACTTAGCTGACTTTCCCATGAATTTTTCCAACTTTCCAAAACCTTTTTTGGACATTCTTTGAAATTCCGGAAACCTTCCAAAGACTCTAGAACATTAGTTGGGGTAGCAATTTAGCTCTCTCAGGACGTTTGCCAACCTTCCCAGGATTCTTTAAAAACTCGTGTAGATCGTAATTCAACTATGCCAAGACTTTTGCTAGCTTTCCCAGGTTTCTTGAAAATAGTCGCTATGATTTTAAAGAAAAACGTTTCAAGGCTCTTGTTTGCCAAACTTCTGAAGGATCATCAGAAGTTTCATTGGGATAGTAATTTAACCTTTTCAAAAACTTAGCTGACTTTCCCATGAATTTTTCCAACTTTCCAAAACCTTTTATGGGACATTCTTTGACATTCCGGAAACCTTCCAAAGACTCTAGAAAATTAGTTGGGGTAGCAATTTAGCTCTCTCAGGACGTTTGCCAACCTTCCCAGGATTCTTTAAAAACTCGTGTAGATCGTAATTTAACTATGCCAAGACTTTTGCTAGCTTTCCCAGGTTTCTTGAAAATAGTCGCTATGATTTTAAAGAAAAACGTTTCAAGGCTCTTGTTTGCCAAACTTCTGAAGGATCATCAGAAGTTTCATTGGGATAGTAATTTATCCTTTTCAAAAACTTAGCTGACTTTCCCATGAATTTTTCCAACTTTCCAAAACCTTTTTTGGGACATTCTTTGACATTCCGGAAACCTTCCAAAGACTCTAGAAAATTAGTTGGGGTAGCAATTTAGCTCTCTCAGGACGTTTGCCAACCTTCCCAGGATTCTTTAAAAACTCGTGTAGATCGTAATTTAACAATGCCAAGACTTTTGCTAACCTTCCCATGTTTCTAGAAAACAGTCGCTGTGATTAAAAAAAAACTTTTCATTCCTTTTGTTTACCAATCTTCTTAAAGATCATCAGAAATTTCTTTTGGATACTACTTTAACCTTTTCAAAAGCTTAGCTCACTTTCCCATGAGTTTTCCAACTTTCCAAAAACCTTTTTGGGACATTCTTTGACATTCCGGAAACTTTCCCAAGACTCTAGAAAAATTTGTTGGGATAGCCATTTAACTCTCTCAGGATGTTTGCCAACCTTCCAGGATTCTTTCGAAAAAAACTAGTGCAGATCGTAGTTCAACAATGCCAGGACTTTTGCTATTCTTCCCAGGTTTCTAGAAAACAGTCGCTGTGATTAAAAAAAAAACGTTTCAAGGTTTTTGTTTGCCAAAATTCTGAAGGATCATCAGAAATTCCATTGGGATAGTAATTTAACCTTTTCAAAAACTTAGCTGACTTTCCCAAGAATTTTTTCAACTTTCCAAAACTTTTTTGGGACATTCTTTGACATTCCGAAACTTTCCCAAGAACCTAGAAAAATTTGTTGGGATAGCAATTTAACTCTCTCAGGACGTTTGCCAACCTTCCCAGGATTCTTAAAAAGCTCGTGTAGATCGTAATTTAACTATGCCAAGACTTTTGCTAGCTTTCCAAGGTCTCTTGAAAACAGTCGCTGTGATTTAAAAAAAACGTTTCAAGGCTTTTGTTTACCAATCTTCTTAAGGATTATCAGAAATTTCATTGGGATAGTAATTTAACCTTTTCAGAAACTTAGCTGAATTTCCCATGAATTTTTTCAACTTTCCAAAAAATTTTTTTGAAACATTCTTTGACATTCCGGAAACTTTCCCAAGACTCTAGAAAAATTTGTTGGGATAGCCATTCAACTCTCTCAGGACGTTTGCCAACCTTCCCAGGATTCTTTAAAAAAACTTGTGTAGATCGTAATTTAACTATGCCAAGACTTTTGCTAACCTTCCCAGGTTTCTAGAAAACAGTCGCTGTTGTGATTTAAAAAAAAACGTTTTCTAAAGGATCATCAGAAATTTCGTTGGGATAGTAATTTAACCTTTTCAAAAATTCAGCGCATTTTCCCAAGAATTTTTCTAACTTTCCAAAAACTATTTTCGGACTTTTTTTGACATTCCGAAAACCTTCCCCAGACTCCAGAAAAATTTGTTGGGATAGCCATTTAACTCTCTCAGGACGTTTGCCAACCTTCCCAGGATTCTTTAAAAAGTCGTGTAGATCGTAATTTAACTATGCCAAGACTTTTGCTAGCTTTCCCAGGTTTCTTGAAAACAGTCGCTATGATTTTAAAGAAAAACGTTTCAAGGCTTTTGTTTGCCAAACTTCTGAAGGATCATCAGAAATTTCATTGGGATAGTAATTTAACCTTTTCAGAAACTTAGCTGACTTTCCCATGAATTTTTCCAACTTCCAAAACTTTTTTTGCGACATTCTTTGACATTCCGGAAGCCTTCCAAAGACTCTAGAAAAATTGTTGGGATAGCAATTTAACTTTCTTGGGATAGTAATCAGGAACTTTGTCAACCTTCCCAGGGCTTTTTATTAAACGCGTATAGATCATAAATTAACAATGCCAAGATTTTGGCTATTCCTCCCAGGTCTCGAGAAAACAGTCGTTGTGATACAGTTGAACTATTCAAAGCTTTTTCCAAACATCCTAAGGATCTAAAGAAAACTCATGGGGATAGTAATCTAACCATTCAAAACTTCAGCTGTTTTTCCTAAGATTTTTCTTAAGTACCAAAAACTCTAAAAAGTACTCCTTGGGATAGCAACTCAACTCTCTCACAGTTTTTGCAACGAATGTACGTCCTAAATGTACACTGTCAAGACTTTTGCTAACCTTCCCAGGATTCTAGAAAACAGCCACTGTGATGAAAAAATTCTTTCGAGGCTTTTGCCAAACTTCCTTAGGAACTTTAGTAAGCACTTTGGGCTAGTAATTTGAGCTTTCCAAAACTTTAGATCACATTCCGATACTTTTTTGGGATATTTTTTTTGACATTTCGAAAGCTTTCCCAAGATTCCAGAAAAATTCGTTGAGGTAGCAATTTAACTCTCTCAGGACGTTTCCCAACCTTCCCAGGATTCTCTTAAAAAATCATGTAGATCGTAATTCAACTATGCCAAGACTTTTGCTAACCTTCCCAGGTTTTTATAAGACAGTCTCTGTGATAAAAAAAACATTTCAAGGTTTTTGTTTGCCAAAATTCTTAAGGATCATCAGAAATTTCGTTGGGATAGTAACTTAACCTTTTCAAAATTTCAGCTAATTTTCCCAAGAATTTTTCTAACTTTCCGAAAACTTTTTTCGGACTTTTTTTGACATTCCGGAATCCTTCCCCAGTCTCTAGAAAAGTTTGTTGGGATATCAAATTAACTCTCTCAGGACGTTTGCCAACCTTCCCAGGATTCTTAAAAAAACTCGTGGAGATCGTAGTTCAACAATGCCAAGACTTTTGCTAACCTTCCCAGGTTTCTAGAAAACAGTCGCTGTGATTTGAAAAAAAAAAAATTTTCAAGGCTTTTGTTTACCAATCTTCTTAAGGATCATCAGAAATTTCATTGGGATAGTAATTTAACCTTTTCAAAAACTTAGCTGAATTTCTCAAAAATTATTCCAACTTTCCAAAAACTTTTTTTGGAGATTCTTTGACATTCCGAAAACCTTCCAAACACTGTAGAAAAATTTTTGTTGGGATTGCAATTTAACTCTCTCAGGACGTTTGCCAACCTTCCCAGGATTCTTTAAAAAAATCATGTACATCGTAATTCAACTATGCCAAGACTTTTGCTAACCTTCCCAGGTTTCCAGAAAACAGTCTCTGTGATAAAAAAAAAAACATTTCAAGGTTTTTGTTTGCCAAAATTCTTAAGGATCATCGAAAATTTTATCGGGATAGTAATTTAACCTTTTCAAAAATTCAGCTAATTCTCCCAAGAATTTTTCTAACTTCCGAAAACTACTTTCGGACATTTTTTTGACACTCCGAAATCCTTCCCCAGACTCTAGAAAAGTTTGTTGGGATAGCAATTTAACTCTCTCAGGACGTTTGCCAACCTTCCCAGGATTCTTTAAAAAAATCATGTACATCGTAATTCAACTATGCCAAGACTTTTGCTAACCTTCCCAGGTTTCCAGAAAACAGTCTCTGTGATAAAAAAAAAACATTTCAAGGTTTTTGTTTGCCAAAATTCTTAAGGATCATCGAAAATTTTATCGGGATAGTAATTTAACCTTTTCAAAAATTCAGCTAATTCTCCCAAGAATTTTTCTAACTTCCGAAAACTACTTTCGGACATTTTTTTTGACACTCCGAAATCCTTCCCCAGACTCTAGAAAAGTTTGTTGGGATAGCAATTTAACTTTCTCAGGACGTTTGCCAACCTTCCCAGGATTCTTTAAAAAAACTCGTGTAGATCGTAATTTAACAATGCCAAGACTTTTGCTAACCTTCCCAGGTTTCCAGAAAACAGTCTCTGTGATAAAAAAAAACATTTCAAGGTTTTTGTTTGCCAAAATTCTTAAGGATCATCGAAAATTTTATCGGGATAGTAATTTAACCTTTTCAAAAATTCAGCT
Organism: Symsagittifera roscoffensis; assembly: GCF_963678635.1. Taxonomy (NCBI): domain Eukaryota; kingdom Metazoa; phylum Xenacoelomorpha; order Acoela; family Convolutidae; genus Symsagittifera; species Symsagittifera roscoffensis. The sequence continues at coordinate 18,761,831 of NC_087066.1, read as the reverse complement.
AATTCTCCCAAGAATTTTTCTAACTTCCGAAAACTACTTTCGGACATTTTTTTGACACTCCGAAATCCTTCCCCAGACTCTAGAAAAGTTTGTTGGGATAGCAATTTAACTCTCTCAGGACGTTTGCCAACCTTCCCAGGATTCTTAAAAAAACTCGTGGAGATCGTAGTTCAACAATGCCAAGACTTTTGCTAACCTTCCCAGGTTTCTAGAAAACAGTCGCTGTGATTTGAAAAAAAAAGTTTCAAGGCTTTTGTTTACCAATCTTCTTAAGGATCATCAGAAATTTCATTGGGATAGTAATTTAACCTTTTCAAAAACTTAGCTGAATTTCTCAAAAATTATTCCAACTTTCCAAAAACTTTTTTTGGAGATTCTTTGACATTCCGAAAACCTTCCAAACACTGTAGAAAAAATTTTGTTGGGATTGCAATTTAACTCTCTCAGGACGTTTGCCAACCTTCCCAGGATTCTTTAAAAAAATCATGTACATCGTAATTCAACTATGCCAAGACTTTTGCTAACCTTCCCAGGTTTCCAGAAAACAGTCTCTGTGATAAAAAAAAAACATTTCAAGGTTTTTGTTTGCCAAAATTCTTAAGGATCATCGAAAATTTTATCGGGATAGTAATTTAACCTTTTCAAAAATTCAGCTAATTCTCCCAAGAATTTTTCTAACTTCCGAAAACTACTTTCGGACATTTTTTTGACACTCCGAAATCCTTCCCCAGACTCTAGAAAAGTTTGTTGGGATAGCAATTTAACTTTCTCAGGACGTTTGCCAACCTTCCCAGGATTCTTTAAAAAAACTCGTGTAGATCGTAATTTAACAATGCCAAGACTTTTGCTAACCTTCCCAGGTTTCTAGAAAACAGTCTCTGTGATAAAAAAAAACATTTCAAGGTTTTTGTTTGCCAAAATTCTTAAGGATCATCAGAAATTTCATTGGGATAGTAATTTAACCTTTTCAAAAACTTAGCTGACTTTCCGAAGAAAGTTTGGGACATTCTGTGACATTCCGGAAACCTTCCAAAGAATTCAGAAAAACTTGTTGGGATAGCAATATATGTTTCTCAGGACGTTTGCCAACCTTCCCAGGATTCTTTAAAAAAATTCGTGTAGATCGTAATTTAACAATGCCAAGACTTTTGCTAACCTTCCCAGGTTTCTAGAAAACAGCCGCTGTGATTTAAAAAAGAAACATTTCAAGGCTTTTTTTTACCAATCTTCTTAAGGATCATCAGAATTTTCATTGGGATAGTAATTTAACCTTTTCAAAAACTTAGCTGACTTTCCCAAGAATTTTTCCAACTCTCCAAAACCTTTTTTGTGACATTCTTTGACATTCCGGAAACCTTCCCCAGACTCTAGAAAAATTTGTTTCCCAGGATTCTCTTAAAAAATCATGTAGATCGTAATTCAACTATGCCAAGACTTTTGCTAACCTTCCCAGGTTTTTATAAGACAGTCTCTGTGATAAAAAAAAACATTTCAAGGTTTTTGTTTGCCAAAATTCTTAAGGATCATCAGAAATTTCGTTGGGATAGTAACTTAACCTTTTCAAAATTTCAGCTATTTTTCCCAAGAATTTTTCTAACTTTCCGAAAACTTTTTTCGGACTTTTTTTGACGTTCCGGAATCCTTCCCCAGTCTCTAGAAAAGTTTGTTGGGATAGCAAATTAACTCTCTCAGGACGTTTGCCAACCTTCCCAGGATTCTTAAAAAAACTCGTGGAGATCGTAGTTCAACAATGCCAAGACTTTTGCTAACCTTGCCAGGTTTCTAGAAAACAGTCGCTGTGATTTAAAAAAAAAAGTTTCAAGGTTTTTGTTTACCAATCTTCTTAAGGATCATCAAAAATTTCATTGGGATAGTAATTTAACCTTTTCAAAAACTTAGCTGAATTTCTCAAAAATTTTTCCAACTTTCCAAAAACTTTTTTTGGAGATTCTTTGACATTCCGAAAACCTTCCAAACACTGTAGAAAAAAGTTTGTTGGGATAGCAATTTAACTTTCTCAGGACGTTAGCCAACCTTCCCAGGATTCTTTAAAAAAATTCGGTAGATCGTAATTTAACAATGCCAAGACTTTTGCTAACCTTCCCAAGTTTCTAGAAAACAGTCGCTGTGATTAAAAACAGTCGCTTTCTAGAAAACAGTCGCTCATTTTAAAAGAAAAACGTTTCAAGGTTTTTGTTTGCCAAACTTATTAAGGATCATCAGAAATTTCATTGGGATAGTAATTTAACCTTTTCAAAAACTTAGCTGATTTTCCCAAGAATTTTTCCAACTTTCCAAAAACTTTTTTGGGATATTTATTTTTTGACGTTTCGAAAACTTTCCCAAGACTCTAGAAAAGTTTGTTGGGATAGCAATTTAACTTTCTCAGGACGTTTGCCAACCGTCCCAGGATTCTTTAAAAAAATCAAGTAGAGCGTAATTTAACTATGCCAAGACTTTTGCTAACCTTCCCAGGTTTTGATAAGACAGTCTCTGTGATAAAAAAAAACATTTCAAGGTTTTTGTTTGCCAAAATTCTTAAGGATCATCAGAATTATCACTTGGGATAGTAATTTAACCTTTTCAAAAATTCAGCTATTTTTCCCAAGAATTTTTCTAATTTTCCGAAAACTACTTTCGGCATTTTTTTGACATTCCGAAATCCTTCCCCAGGCTCTAGAAAAGTTTGTTGGGATAGCAATTTAATTTTCTCAGGACGTTTGCCAACCTTCCCAGGATTCTTTAAAAAAATTCGTGTAGATCGTAATTTAACAATGCCAAGACTTTTGCTGACCTTCCCAGGTTTCTAGAAAACAGTCTCTGTGATAAAAAAAACATTTCAAGGTTTTTGTTTGCCAAAATTCTTAAGGGACATCAGAAATTTCATTGGGATAGTAATTTAACCTTCTCAAAAATTCAGCTAATTTTCCCAAGAATTTTTCTAACTTTCCGAAAACTATTTTCGGACGTTTTTTTGACATTCCGAAACCCTTCCCCAGACTCTAGAAAATTTTGTTGGGATAGCAATTTAACTTTCTCAGGACGTTAGCCAACCTTCCCAGGATTCTTTAAAAAAATTTCGTGTAGATCGTAATTTAACAATGCCAAGACTTTTGCTAACCTTCCCAGGTTTCTAGAAAACAGTCGCTGTGATTAAAAACAGTCGCTTTCTAGAAAACAGTCGCTCATTTTAAAACAAAAACGTTTCAAGGTTTTGTTTGCCAAGTTTATTAAGGATCATCAGAAATTTCATTGGGATAGTTTTTTAACCTTTTCAAAAACTTAGCTGACTTTCCCAAGAATTTTTCCAACTTTCCAAAAACTTTTTTGGGATATATTTTTTTGACGTTTCGAAAACTTTCCCAAGACTCTAGAAAAATTTGTTGGGATAGCAATTCAACTCTCTCAAGACGTTTCTAAACCTTCCCAGGATTCTTTGCAAAAATCATGTAGATCGTAATTCAACTATGCCAAGACTTTTGCTAACCTTCCCAGGTTTCTAGAAAACAGTTTCTGTGAAAAAAAAACATTTCAAGGTTTTTGTTTGCCAAAATTCTTAAGGATCATCAGAAATTTCATTGGGATAGTAATTTAACCCTTTCAAAAACTCAGCTAATTTACCCAAGAATTTTTCTAACTTTCCGAAAACTATTTTCGGACATTTTTTGACATTCCGAAATCCTTCCCCAGACTCTAGAAAAGTTTGTTGGGATAGCATTTTAACTTTCTCAGGACGTTCTCCAACCTTCCCAGGATTCTCTAAAAAAATTCGTGTAGATCGTAATTTAAAAATGCCAAGACATTTGCTATTCTTCCCAGGTTTCTAGAAAAAAGTCGCTGCGGTTAAAAACAGTCGGTTTCTAGAAAACAAGCGCTTAATTTAAAAGAAAAACGTTTCAAGGCTATTGTTTGCCAAACTTCTTAAGGATCATCAGAAATTTCATTGGGATAATAATTTAACCTTTTCAAAAACTTAGCTGACTTTCCCAAGAATTTTTCCAACTTTCCAAAAACTTTTTTGGGATATATTTTTTTGACATTTCGAAAATTTTTCCCAAGACTCCAGAAAAATTTGTTGCGATAGCAATTTAACACTCTCAGGACGTTTCCCAACCTTCCCAGGTTTCTAGAAAACAGTCTCTGTGATAAAAAAAAACATTTCAAGGCTTTTGTTTACCAATCTTCTTAAGGATCATCAGAAATTTCATTCGGATAGTAATTTAACCTTATCAAAAATTCAGCTAATTTTCCCATGAATTTTTCTAACTTTCCGAAAACTATTTTCGGACATTTTTTTGACATTCCGAAATCCTTCCCCAGACTCTAGAAAACTTGTTGGGATAGCAATTTAACTTTTTCAGGACGTTTGCCAACCTTCCCAGGATTCTTTAAAAAAATTCGTCTAGATCGTAATTTTAAAATGCCAAGACTTTTGCTAACCTTCCCAGGTTACTAGAAAACAGTCGCTTATTTTAAAAGAAAACGTTCCAAGGCTTTTGGTTACCAAACTTCTTAGGGATCATCAGAAATTTCATTGGGATAGTAATTTAACCTTTTCAAAAACTTAGCTGACTTTTCCAAGAATTTTTCCATTTTTCCAAAAGTTTTTTGGGACATTCTTTGACATTCCGGAAACCCTCCAAAGACTCTAGAAAAATTTGTTCGGATAGCAATTTAACTCATTCAGGACGTTTGCCAACCTTCCCAGGATTATTTAAAAAAATTCGTGTAGATCGTAATTTAAAAATGCCAAGACTTTTGCTAACCTTCCCAGGTTTCTAGAAAACAGTCGCTGTGATTTAAAAAAAAAAGTTTCAAAGCTTTTGTTAACCAATCTTCTAGTGGATCATCAGAAATTTCATTGGGATAGTAATTTAACCTTTTCAAAAACTTAGCTGACTTTTCCAAGAATTTTTCCAACTTTCCAAAAACTTTTTTGGGACATTCTTTGACATTCCGGAAACCCTCCAAAGACTCTAGAAAAATTTGTTCGGATAGCAATTTAACTCATTCAGGACGTTTGCCAACCTTCCCAGGATTATTTAAAAAAATTCGTGTAGATCGTAATTTAAAAATGCCAAGACTTTTGCTAACCTTCCCAGGTTTCTTGAAAACAGTCGCTGTATTTTAAAAGAAAAACATTTCAAGGCTTTTGTTTGCCAACCTTCCCAGAATTCTTTAAACTTCAGCTGTTTTTCTTAAGACTTTTTCTAAAGTACCAAAGACCCTAAAATGTGCTCCTTGGGATAGCAACTCAACTCTCTCACAGTTTTTGCAACGCATGTACGTCCTAAATGTACACTGTCAAGACTTTTGCTAATCTTCCCAGGATTCTTGAAAACAGCCACTGTGATGAAAAAGAAACCTTTCGAGGCTTTTGCCAAACTTCCTTAAACTGTAGTAAACACATTGGGCTAGTAATTTGAGCTTTCCAAAACTTTAGATGATATTCCGAAAAACTTTTGGGATTTGTTTTTTTTGACATTTCGAAATTTTTCTCAAGACTCTAGAAAAATTTGTTGGGATAGCAATTTAACTCTCTCAGGACGTTTGCCAACCTTTCTAGGATTCTTTAAAAAAATCATGTAGATCGTAATTCAACTATGCTAAGACTTTTGATAAGCTTTCCAGGTTTCTAGAAAACAGTCTCTGTGATAAAAAAAAAACTTTTCAAGGTTTTTGTTTGCCAAAGTTCTTAAGGATCATCAAAAGTTTCATTGGGATAGTAATTTAACCTTTTCAAAATTTCAGTTAACTTACCCAAGAATTTTTCTAACTTTCCGAAAACTATTTTTGGACATTTTTTTGACATTCAGGAATCCTCCCCAGACTCTAGAAAAATTTGTTGGGATAGCAATTTAACTCTCTCAGGACATTTACCAACCTTCCCAGGATTCTTGAAAAAACTCGTGCAGATCGTAGTTCAACAATGTCAAGACTTTTGCTAACCTTCCCAGGTTTCTAGAAAACAGTCGCTGTGATTTAAAAAAAAACATTTCAAGGTTTTTGTTTGCCAAAGTTCTTAAGGATCATCAAAAATTTCATTGGGATAGTAATTTAACTTTTTCGAAATTTCAGCTACTTTTCCCAAGAATTTTTCTAACTTTCCGAAAACTATTTTCGGACATTTTTTTGACATTCAGGAATCCTTCCCCCCAGACTCTAGAAAAATTTGTTGGGATAGCAATTTAACTCTCTCAGGACATTTGCCAACCTTCCCAGGATTCTTTAAAAAAATTCGTGTAGATCGTAATTTAACAATGCCAAGACTTTTGCTAACCTTCCCAGGTTACTAGAAAACAGTCGCTTATTTTAAAAGAAAACGTTCCAAGGCTTTTGGTTACCAAACTTCTTAGGGATCATCAGAAATTTCATTGGGATAGTAATTAAACCTTTTCAAAATCTTAGCTGATTTTCCCAAAAATTTTTCCAACTTTCCAAAAACTTTTTTGGGACATTTTTTGACATTCCGGAAACCTTCCAAAGACTCTAGAAAAATTTGTTCGGATAGCAATTTAACTCTCTCAGGACGTTTGCCAACCTTCCCAAGATTATTTAAAAAAATTCGTGTAGATCGTAATTTAAAAATGCCAAGACTTTTGCTAACCTTCCCAGGTTTTTAGAAAACAGTCGCTGTGATTAAAAAAAAAAAGTTTCAAAGCTTTTGTTAACCAATCTTCTAGTGGATCATCAGAAATTTCATTGGGATAGTAATTTAACCTTTTCAAAAACTTAGCTGACTTTTCCAAGAATTTTTCCATTTTTCCAAAAACTTTTTTGGGACATTCTTTGACATTCCGGAAACCCTCCAAAGACTCTAGAAAAATTTGTTCGGATAGCAATTTAACTCATTCAGGACGTTTGCCAACCTTCCCAGGATTATTTAAAAAAATTCGTGTAGATCGTAATTTAAAAATGCCAAGACTTTTGCTAACCTCTCTCAATTTAACTCTCTCAGGACATTTACCAACCTTCCCAGGATTCTTGAAAAAACTCGTGCAGATCGTAGTTCAACAATGTCAAGACTTTTGCTAACCTTCCCAGGTTTCTAGAAAACAGTCGCTGTGATTTAAAAAAAAACATTTCAAGGTTTTTGTTTGCCAAAGTTCTTAAGGATCACCAAAAATTTCATTGGGATAGTAATTTAACTTTTTCGAAATTTCAGCTACTTTTCCCAAGAATTTTTCTAACTTTCCGAAAACTATTTTTGGACATTTTTTTGACATTCAGGAATCCTTCCCCAGACTCTAGAAAAATTTGTTGGGATAGCAATTTAACTCTCTCAGGACATTTGCCAACCTTCCCAGGATTCTTAAAAACACTCGTGTAGATCGTAGTTCAACAATGCCAAGACTTTTGCTAACCTTCTCTAGAAAACAGTCGCTGTGATTTAAAAAAAAACATTTCAAGGCTTTTGTTCACCAATCTTCTTAAGGATCATCAAAAACTTAGCTGACTTTCCAAGAATTTTTCCAACTTTCCAAAAACTTTTTTGGGACATTCTTTGACATTCCTAAGACCTTCCAAACACTCTTGAAAAAATTGTTGGGATAGCAATTTAACTCTCTCAGGACGTGTGCCAACCTTCCCAGAATTCTTAAAAAAACTCGTGCAGATCGTAGTTCATCAAAGCCAAGACTTTTGCTAATCTTCCTAGGTTTCAAGAAAACAGTCGCTGTGTTTTAAAAAAAACTTTTCGAGGTTTTTGTTTACCAATCTTCTTAAGGATCATCAGAAATTTCATTGGGATAGTAATTTAACCTTTTCAAAAACTTAGCTGACTTTCCCAAGAATTTTTCCAACTTTCCAAAAACTATTTTCGGACATTTTTTGTCATTCCGAAATCCTTCCCCAGACTCTAGAAAAAATTGTTGGGATAGCAATTTAACTCTCTCAGAACGTTTGCCAACCCTCCCAGGATTCTAAAAAAACTCGTGCAGATCGTAGTTCAACAATGCCAAGACTTTTGCTAATCTTCCTAGGTTTCAAGAAAACAGTCGCTGTGTTTTAAAAAAAACGTTTCCAAGCTTTTGTTTACCAATCTTCTTAAGGATAATCAGAATTTTCATTGGGATAGTAATTTAACCTTTTCAAAAACTTAGCTGGCTTTCCCAAGAAGTTTTCCAACTTTCTAAAAAAAAATTTGGGACATTCTTTGACATTCCGAAAACCTTCCAAACACTCTAGAAAAACTTTTTGGGATAGCAATTTAATTTTCTCAGGACGTTTGCCAACCTTCCCAGGATTCTTTAAAAAAATTCGTGTATATCTTAATTTAACAATGCCAAGACTTTTGCTAACCTTCCCAGGTTTCTAGAAAACAGTCGATGTGATTAAAAACAGTCGGTTTCTAGAAAACAGTCGCTTATTTTAAAAGAAAAAAGTTTGAAGGTTTTTGTTTGCCAAACTTCTTAAGGATCATCAGAAATTTCATTGGGATATTAAATTAACCTTTTCAAAAACTTAGCTGACTTTCCCAAGAATTTTTCCAACTTTCCAAAAACTTTTTTGGGATATATTTTTTTGACATTTCGAAAATTTTTCCCAAGACTCTAGAAAAAATTGTTGCGATAGCAATTTAACACTCTCAGGACGTTTCCCAACCTTCCCAGGTTTCTGGAAAACATTCTCTGTGATAAAAAAACACATTTCAAGGCTTTTGTTTACCAATCTTCTTAAGGATCATCAGAAATTTCATTGAGATAGTAATTTAACCTTTTCAAAAACTTAGCTGACTTTCCCAAGAATTTTTCCAATTCTCCAAAAACTTTTTTGGGACATTCTTTGACATTCCGGAAATCTTCAAAAGACTCTAGAAAATTTTGTTGGGATAGCAAATTAACTCTCTCAGGACGTTTGCCAACCTTCCCAGGATTCTTTAAAAAAACTCGTGTAGATCGTAATTTAACTATGCCCAGATTTTTCCTAGCTTTCCCAATTTTCTTGAAAACAATCGCTGTATTTTAGAAGAAAAACGTTTCAAGGCTTTTGTTTACCAATCTTCTTAAGGATCATCAGAAGCAAAAGTCCCAGGTTTCTTTTGATCCCTAGCTATCCCAGGTTTCTTGAAAACAGTCGATGTATTTTAAAAGAAAAACGTTTCAAGGCTTTTGTTTGCCAAACTTCTTAAGTATCATCAGAAATTTCAAAGCTTTTGTTTGCCAAACTTCTTAAGTATCATCAGAAACTTCATTGGGATAGTAATTTAACCTTTTCAAAAATTTAGCTGACTTTCTCAAGAATTTCCAAAAACTTTTTTGGGCTATTCTTTGACATTCCGGAAACCTTCCAAAGACTCTAGAAAAATTTGTTGGGATAGCAATTTAACTCTCTCAGGACGTTTGCCAACCTTCCCAGGATTCTTTGACATTCCGGAAACCTTCCAAAGACTCTAGAAAAATTTGTTGGGATAGCAATTTAACTCTCTCAGGACGTTTGCCAACCTTCCCAAGATTGTTTAAAAAAAACTTGTGTAGATCGTAACTTAACTATGCCAAGACTTTTGCTAGCTATCCCAGGTTTCTTGAAAACAGTCGCTGTATTTTAAAAGAAAAACGTTTCAAGGCTTTTGTTTGCCAAACTTCTTAAGTATCATCAGAAATTTCAAGGCTTTTGTTTGCCAAACTTCTTAAGTATCATCAGAAATTTCATTGGGATAGTAATTTAACCTTTTCAAAAATTTAGCTGACTTTCTCAAGAATTTCCAAAAACTTTTTTTGGGCTATTCTTTGACATTCCGGAAACCTTCCAAATACTCTAGAAAAATTTGTTGGGATAGCAATTTAACTCTCTCAGGACGTTTGCCAACCTTCCCAGGATTGTTTAAAAAAACTCGTGTAGATCGTAACTTAACTATGCCAAGACTTTTGCTAGCTATCCCAGGTTTCTTGAAAACAGTCGCTGTATTTTAAAAGAAAAACGTTTCAAGGCTTTTGTTTGCCAAACTTCTTAAGTATCATCAGAAATTTCATTGGGATAGTAATTTAACCTTTTCAAAAATTTAACTGACTTTCTCAAGAATTTTTACAACTTTCCAAAAACTTTTTGGGACATTCTGTGACATTCCGGAAACCTTCCAAAGACTCTAGAAAACTTTGTTGGAATAACACTTTAATTCTCTCAGGGAGTTTGCCAACCTTCCAGGATTCTTTAAAAAAACTCGTGTAGATCGTAACTTAACTATGCCAAGACTTTTGCTAGCTATCCCAGGTTTCTTGAAAACAGTCGCTGTATTTTAAAAGAAAAACGTTTCAAGGCTTTTGTTTGCCAAACTTCTTAAGTATCATCAGAAATTTCATTGGGATAGTAATTTAACCTTTTCAAAAATTTAGCTGACTTTCTCAAGACTTTTTACAACTTTCCAAAAACTTTTTGGGACATTCTGTGACATTCCGGAAACCTTCCAAAGACTCTAGAAAATTTTGTTGGGATAACAATTTAATTCTCTCAGGGAGTTCGCCAACCTTCCCAGGATTCTTTAAAAGAACTCGTGGAGATCGTAATTTAACTATGCCAAGACTTTTGCTAACCTTCCCAGGTTTCTAGAAAACAGTCGCTGTATTTTAGAACAAAAAACGTTTCAAGGCTTTTGTTTGCCAATCTTCTTAAGGATCATCAGAAATTTCATTGGGATAGTAATTTAACCTTTTCAAACACTTAGCTGACTTTCCCAAGAATTTTTACAACTTTCCAAAAACTTTTTGGGACATTCTGTGACATTCCGGAAACCTTCCAAAGACTCTAGAAAACTTTGTTGGAATAACACTTTAATTCTCTCAGGGAGTTTGCCAACCTTCCAGGATTCTTTAAAAAAACTCGTGTAGATCGTAACTTAACTATGCCAAGACTTTTGCTAGCTATCCCAGGTTTCTTGAAAACAGTCGCTGTATTTTAAAAGAAAAACGTTTCAAGGCTTTTGTTTACCAATCTTCTTAAGGATCATCAGAAATTTCATTGGGATAGTAATTTAACCTTTTCAAACACTTAGCTGACTTTCCCAAGAATTTTTCCAACTTTCCAAAAGATTTTTTGGGCTATTCTTTGACATTCCGGAAACCTTCCAAAGACTCTAGAAAAATTTGTTGGGATAGCAATTTAACTCTCTCAGGACGTTTGCCAACCTTCCCAGGATTGTTTAAAAAAAACTCGTGTAGATCGTAACTTAACTATGCCAAGACTTTTGCTAGCTATCCCAGGTTTCTTGAAAACAGTCGCTGTATTTTAAAAGAAAAACGTTTCAAGGCTTTTGTTTGCCAAACTTCTTAAGTATCATCAGAAATTTCATTGGGATAGTAATTTAACCTTTTCAAAATTTTAGCTGACTTTCTCAAGAATTTTTACAACTTTCCAAAAATTTTTTGGGACATTCTGTGACAATCCGGAAACCTTCCAAAGACTCTAGAAAAATTTGTTCGGATAGCAATTTAACTCTCTCAGGACGTTTGCCAACCTTCTCAGGATTCTTTGTAAAAATTTGGGTAGATCGTAATTTAACTATGCCAAGACTTTTGCTAGCTATCCCAGGTTTCTTGAAAACAGTCGCTGTATTTTAAAAAAAAAAACGTTTCAAGGCTTTTGTTTGCCAAACTTCTTAAGTATCATCAGAAATTTCATTGGGATAGTAATTTAACCTTTTCAAAAAATTTAGCTGACTTTCTCAAGAATTTTTACAACTTTCCAAAAACTTTTTGGGACATTCTGTGACATTCCGGAAACCTTCCAAAGACTCTAGAAAAATTTGTTCGGATAACATTTTAATTCTCTCAGGGAGTTCGCCAACCTTCCAGGATTCTATAGAAGAACTCGTGGAGATCGTAATTTAACTATGCCAAGACTTTTGCTAACCTTCCCAGGTTTCTAGAAAACAGTCGCTGTGATTTAAAAAAAAAACGTTTCAAGCCTTTTGTTTACCAATCTTCTTAAGGATCATCAGAATTTTCATTGGGATAAAAATTTAACCTTTTCAAAAACTTTGCTGGACTTTCCAAAGAAATTTTCCTACTTTCCAAAAAATTTTTGGGACATTCTTTGACATTCCAAAAATCTTCCAAACAGTGTAGAAAAACTTGTTTAGATATTAATTTAACTCTCTCAGGACGTTTGCCAAACTTCCCAGGATTCTTTAAAAAAACTCGTGTAGATTGTAATTTAACTATGCCCAGATTTTTCCTAGCTTTCCCAGGTTTCTTGAAAACAATCGCTGTATTTTAGAAGAAAAACGTTTCAAGGCTTTTGTTTACCAATCTTCTTAAGGATCATCAGAATTTTCATTGGGATAGTAATTTAACCTTTTCAAAAACTTTGCTGGACTTTCCAAAGAAATTTTCCAACTTTCCAAAAAATTTTTGGGCTATTCTTTGACATTCCGGAAACCTTCCAAAGACTCTAGAAAAATTTGTTGGGATAACAATTTAATTCTCTCAGGGAGTTCGCCAACCTTCCAGGATTCTTTAAAAAAACTCGTGTAGATCGTAACTTAACTATGCCAAGACTTTTGCTAGCTATCCCAGGTTTCTTGAAAACAGTCGCTGTATTTTAAAAGAAAAACGTTTCAAGGCTTTTGTTTGCCAAACTTCTTAAGTATCATCAGAAATTTCATTGGGATAGTAATTTAACCTTTTCAAACACTTAGCTGACTTTCCCAAGAATTTTTCCAAGTTTCCAAAAACTTTTTAGGGCTATTCTTTGACATTCCGGAAACCTTCCAAAGACTCTAGAAAAATTTGTTGGGATAGCAATTTAACTCTCTCAGGCCGTTTGCCAACCTTCCCAGGATTGTTTAAAAAAAACTCGTGTAGATCGTAACTTAACTATGCCAAGACTTTTGCTAACCTTCCCAGGTTTCTAGAAAACAGTCGCTGTATTTTAGAAGAAAAACGTTTCAAGGTTTTTGTTTACCAATCTTCTTAAGGGTCATCAGAAATTTCATTGGGATAGTAATTTAACCTTTTCAAACACTTAGCTGACTTTCCCAAGAATTTTTCCAAGTTTCCAAAAACTTTTTAGGGCTATTCTTTGACATTCCGGAAACCTTCCAAACCCTCTAGAAAAATTTGTTGGGATAGCAATTTAACTCTCTCAGGACGTTTGCCAACCTTCCCAGGATTGTTTAAAAAAAACTCGTGTAGATCGTAACTTAACTATGCCAAGACTTTTGCTAACCTTCCCAGGTTTCTAGAAAACAGTCGCTGTATTTTAGAAGAAAAACCTTTCAAGGTTTTTGTTTACCAATCTTCTTAAGGATCATCAGAAATTTCATTGGGATAGTAATTTAACCTTTTCAAACACTTAGCTGACTTTCTCAAGAATTTTTACACTTTCCAAAAACTTTTTGGGACATTCTGTGACATTCCGGAAACCTTCCAAAGACTCTAGAAAAATTTGTTGGGATAACAATTTAATTCTCTCAGGGAGTTCGCCAACCTTCCAGGATTCTTTAAAAAAACTCGTGTAGATCGTAACTTAACTATGCCAAGACTTTTGCTAGCTATCCCAGGTTTCTTGAAAACAGTCGCTGTATTTTAAAAGAAAAACGTTTCAAGGCTTTTGTTTGCCAAACTTCTTAAGTATCATCAGAAATTTCATTGGGATAGTAATTTAACCTTTTCAAAAATTTAGCTGACTTTCTCAAGAATTTTTACAACTTTCCGAAAACTTTTTGGGACATTCTGTGACACTCCGGAAACCTTCCAAAGACTCTAGAAAAATTTGTTGGGATAACAATTTAATTCTCTCAGGGAGTTCGCCAACCTTCCAGGATTCTTTTAAAGAACTCGTGGAGATCGTAATTTAACTATGCCAAGACTTTTGCTAACCTTCCCAGGTTTCTAGAAAACAGTCGCTGTGATTAAAAAAAAAACGTTTCAAGCCTTTTGTTTACCAATCTTCTTAAGGATCATCAGAATTTTCATTGGGATAGTAATTTAACCTTTTCAAAAACTTTGCTGGACTTTCCAAAGAAATTTTCCAACTTTCCAAAAAAATTTTGGGACATTCTTTGACATTCCGAAAATCTTCCAAACAGTGTAGAAAAACTTGTTTAGATATTAATTTAACTCTCTCAGGACGTTTGCCAAACTTCCCAGGATTCTTTAAAAAAACTCGTGTAGATCGTAATTTAACTAAGCTCAGATTTTTCCTAGCTTTCCCAGGTTTCTTGAAAACAATCGCTGTATTTTAGAAGAAAAACGTTTCAAGGCTTTTGTTTGCCAAACTTCTTAAGTATCATCAGAAATTTCATTGGGATAGTAATTTAACCTTTTCAAAAACTTTGCTGGACTTTCCAAAGAAATTTTCCAATTTTCCAAAAAAAATTTTGGGACATTCTTTGGCATTCCGAAAATCTTCCAAACAGTGTAGAAAAACTTGTTTAGATATTAATTTAACTCTCTCAGGACGTTTGCCAAACTTCCCAGGATTCTTTAAAAAAAATGTGTAGATCGTAATTTAACTAATGCCAAGACTTTTGCTAGCTTTCCCAGGTTTCTTGAAAACAGTCGCTGTAATTTAAAAGAAAAACATTACAAGGCTCTTGTTTGCCATCCTTCCCAGGGTTCTTTAAATAAATTTGTGTAGATCATAATTTACCAATGCCAAGACTTTTGCTAACTTTCCCAGGTTTGTAGAAAACAGTCGCTGTGATTTAAAAAAAAAACGTTTCAAGGCTTTTGTTTACCAATCTTCTTAAGGATCATCAGAAATTTCATTGGGATAGTAACTTAACCTTTTCAAACACTTAGCTGACTTTCCCAAGAACTTTTCCAACTTTCTAAAAACTTTTTTGGGACATTCTTTGACATTCCGGAAACCTTCCAAAGACTCTAGAGAAATTTGTTGGGATAGCAATTTAACTCTCTCAGGACGTTTGCCAACCTTCCCAGGATTCTTTAAAAAAAACTCGTGTAGATCGTAACTTAACTATGCCAAGACTTTTGCTAGCTTTCCCAGGTTTTTTGAAAACAGTCGCTGTATTTAAAAAGAAAAACGTTTCAAGGTTTTTGTTTGCCAAACTTCTTAAGTATCATCAGAAATTTCATTGGGATAGTAATTTAACCTTTTCAAAAATTTAGCTGACTTTCTCAAGAATTTTTACAACTTTCCAAAATTTTTTTGGGACATTCTGTGACATTCCGGAAACCTTCCAAAGACTCTAGAAAAACTTGTTGGGATAACAATTTAATTCTCTCAGGACGTTCGCCAACCTTCCCAGGATTCTTTGAAAAAACTCGTGGAGATCGTAATTTAACTATGCCAAGACTTTTGCTAACCTTCCCAGGTTTCTAGAAAACAGTCGCTGTGATTTTAAAAAAAACGTTTCAAGCCTTTTGTTTACCAATCTTCTTAAGGATCATCAGAATTTTCATTGGGATAGTAATTTAACCTTTTCAAAAACTTTGCTCGACTTTCCAAAGAAAATTTCCAACTTTCAAAATACTTTTTTGGGACATTCTTTGACATTCCGAAAATCTTCCAAACACTGTAGAAAAACTTGTTGGGATAGCAATATAACTTTCTCAGGACGTTTGCCAACCTTCCCAGGATTCTTTAAAAAAATTCGTGTAGATCGTAATTTAACAATGCCAAGACTTTTGCTAACCTTCCCAGGTTTCTAGAAAACAGTCGCTGTGATTTAAAAAAGAAACGTTTCAAAGCTTTTGTTTTTCAATCTTCTTAAGGATCATCAAAAATTTCATTGGGATAGTAATTTAACCTTTTCAAACACTTAGCTGACTTTCCCAAGAATTTTTCCAAGTTTCCAAAAACTTTTTAGGGCTATTCTTTGACATTCCGGAAACCTTCCAAAGACTCTAGAAAAATTTGTTGGGATAGCAATTTAACTCTCTCAGGACGTTTGCCAACCTTCCCAGGATTGTTTAAAAAAAACTCGTGTAGATCGTAACTTAACTATGCCAAGACTTTTGCTAACCTTCCCAGGTTTCTAGAAAACAGTCGCTGTATTTTAGAAGAAAAACGTTTCAAGGTTTTTGTTTACCAATCTTCTTAAGGATCATCAGAAATTTCATTGGGATAGTAATTTAACCTTTTCAAACACTTAGCTGACTTTCCCAAGAATTTTTCCAAGTTTCCAAAAACTTTTTAGGGCTATTCTTTGACATTCCGGAAACCTTCCAAAGACTCTAGAAAAATTTGTTGGGATAGCAATTTAACTCTCTCAGGACGTTTGCCAACCTTCCCAGGATTGTTTAAAAAAAACTCGTGTAGATCGTAACTTAACTATGCCAAGACTTTTGCTAACCTTCCCAGGTTTCTAGAAAACAGTCGCTGTATTTTAGAAGAAAAACCTTTCAAGGTTTTTGTTTACCAATCTTCTTAAGGATCATCAGAAATTTCATTGGGATAGTAATTTAACCTTTTCAAACACTTAGCTGACTTTCTCAAGAATTTTTACACTTTCCAAAAACTTTTTGGGACATTCTGTGACATTCCGGAAACCTTCCAAAGACTCTAGAAAAATTTGTTGGGATAACAATTTAATTCTCTCAGGGAGTTCGCCAACCTTCCAGGATTCTTTAAAAAAACTCGTGTAGATCGTAACTTAACTATGCCAAGACTTTTGCTAGCTATCCCAGGTTTCTTGAAAACAGTCGCTGTATTTTAAAAGAAAAACGTTTCAAGGCTTTTGTTTGCCAAACTTCTTAAGTATCATCAGAAATTTCATTGGGATAGTAATTTAACCTTTTCAAAAATTTAGCTGACTTTCTCAAGAATTTTTACAACTTTCCGAAAACTTTTTGGGACATTCTGTGACACTCCGGAAACCTTCCAAAGACTCTAGAAAAATTTGTTGGGATAACAATTTAATTCTCTCAGGGAGTTCGCCAACCTTCCAGGATTCTTTTAAAGAACTCGTGGAGATCGTAATTTAACTATGCCAAGACTTTTGCTAACCTTCCCAGGTTTCTAGAAAACAGTCGCTGTGATTAAAAAAAAAACGTTTCAAGCCTTTTGTTTACCAATCTTCTTAAGGATCATCAGAATTTTCATTGGGATAGTAATTTAACCTTTTCAAAAACTTTGCTGGACTTTCCAAAGAAATTTTCCAACTTTCCAAAAAAATTTTGGGACATTCTTTGACATTCCGAAAATCTTCCAAACAGTGTAGAAAAACTTGTTTAGATATTAATTTAACTCTCTCAGGACGTTTGCCAAACTTCCCAGGATTCTTTAAAAAAAACTCGTGTAGATCGTAATTTAACTATGCTCAGATTTTTCCTAGCTTTCCCAGGTTTCTTGAAAACAATCGCTGTATTTTAGAAGAAAAACGTTTCAAGGCTTTTGTTTGCCAAACTTCTTAAGTATCATCAGAAATTTCATTGGGATAGTAATTTAACCTTTTCAAAAACTTTGCTGGACTTTCCAAAGAAATTTTCCAACTTTCCAAAAAAAATTTTGGGACATTCTTTGACATTCCGAAAATCTTCCAAACAGTGTAGAAAAACTTGTTTAGATATTAATTTAACTCTCTCAGGACGTTTACCAAACTTCCCAGGATTCTTTAAAAAAAATGTGTAGATCGTAATTTAACTAATGCCAAGACTTTTGCTAGCTTTCCCAGGTTTCTTGAAAACAGTCGCTGTAATTTAAAAGAAAAACATTACAAGGCTCTTGTTTGCCATCCTTCCCAGGGTTCTTTAAATAAATTTGTGTAGATCATAATTTACCAATGCCAAGACTTTTGCTAACCTTCCCAGGTTTGTAGAAAACAGTCGCTGTGATTTAAAAAAAAACGTTTCAAGGCTTTTGTTTACCAATCTTCTTAAGGATCATCAGAAATTTCATTGGGATAGTAACTTAACCTTTTTAAACACTTAGCTGACTTTCCCAAGAACTTTTCCAACTTTCTAAAAACTTTTTTGGGACATTCTTTGACATTCCGGAAACCTTCCAAAGACTCTAGAGAAATTTGTTGGGATAGCAATTTAACTCTCTCAGGAC